>NC_066890.1:53888929-53965613 GCF_022985175.1 Labeo rohita
TCTGTGTGGAAAAAGTTGCCTAGCTTTTTTTAAGTAAATGTCACTCCAATTTTTTTTCAGTGCTGTCAGGAGGCTGGACTGGGGTATCTTCTGTCTGAGACAGTGGTGATAGGGACTTAAGCAATGGTCCTATTTATAGAAATATATGGTAATCATCTTAATTTATTATTTATTATTAGTTTATCAACTGGCTATGTTAACTAATTTTCTAGAGTTGTAAAGTAAATGTATTGATACGAAGAAAAAGCAAGCACATCCAGCGTAACGCGAGAGGGAGCCCTCTAGGGGGGATGCGGATATATTGCTCCATGTTGCGTGTATGTTTTTAATATTGACATTTCAGATTGTTCAAATGGTCGGCTGTCGGGGCCCCCTCAAAATGCGGGGCCCCAGGCAATTGCCTGTCTTGCCTGCCCTATTTCTACTCTGCCTTTACAATTTCGATTCGAGCTACATGCTCTAATACAGGGGTTCTCAACCTTTTGCAAGCTGGGCCCCCCCAAAGCTGGTTCATTGCAGTTGGGCTCCCCCCCCCCACATAGATAGATAGATAGATAGATAGATAGATAGATAGCCCTAGGCTATTATTATTAGGCCCACATTATTATTATTGTTATTATTATTATCATCAGTAGCGGTTGGTAGGCCTATTATTATTACTAAGACTATTGTTATAATTGGCAGTAGCACCAGACTTCTAATGTGAGCTTGCAGACATTAATATTATTATGAGTAGTAGTAGGCCTATCCTCATTACTAGGCTATTGCTATATAATTATATGATGTTACATGCTTTATTGTTATTATTATTATTATTATTATTATTATTATTATTATCATCAGTATAGGCCTATTATCATTACTAGGCTATTGCTATAATTTGGAATTGGCATTATTCTGATATTAATTTATGCTTTATTATTGTTATTATTACTAGGCCTAATAGTAGGCATCATCTGCATTTTTTACAGAAGCTTGCAGGTAGGTGATGTTAATGTGAGACCTGAGCCTGCTTTGCCTTGCAAAGATCCTCAATTCTTGGCTCAATGTTTGATAAACATAGCCTCAAATCGTCCTCGATTTGTGCACGATTGCGGTATTTCGTTTTGAGTGCAGTCATTTTTGAGAATCCTGCCTCACACAAATATGTCGACGCGAAAGGAAGGAGAATCTTAAAGGCGACGTCACAGAGTTCAGGATATTCCTGCATCAATGCTGCCCAGAATGACGAAAGTGGGCAGGAGCTAAAGAGTTCCTTCAGTCTACTGTCACTCTTCAGCTCAATAAGCTGTTCCTGCATATCAATTGATAGCTCGTTTGCTGTGCACACAAACGGATCTCGAACCCACGCAAAAGAGCTATAATCCTCTTTAAAGTACGTCGCAAATTGTTTTCTCATTGCTGACAGGTGCTCAGACGCTGATTGAAATAGAGAGGAGAAATCGTGTGACGTGCCTGCATCAGTGATAAAGTCTGCAAGGCTGGGGAACATGTCGCAATTCCCTCGACTGATGCGGCCATGCCAGAGGTCTAGTTTTTGTGTGAAGGCGTGCACTTTGTCTGCAAGGAGCAAAATATGAGTTTCGCGGCCTTGCAAAGACAGGTTGAGGCCGTTCAAGCAGTCAAATATATCGACCAAATAGGACAGAGACGCAAGCCACATAGTGTCATCCAGATGCTTCGCCAGATCTGATTTGATTTCTGTCAAAAACCACTTCACCTCCTCTCGCAGCTCATACAACCGCTGTAACACCCGCCCCCTGGAGAGCCAGCGAACTTCAGTGTGCAGAAGCAGCTGTTCATGCCCTGACCCCATCTCCTGGCAGAGGACCCCAAACAAGCGAGTGTTTAGCGGCCGTGATTTGATGAGATTGATCATTTTCACGGATTGGTTCAGTACGGAGTCAAAAAGAACCGGCATTTTTTTAGCAGCTAGTGCTTCGCTACTGCACCGAGTTTGGCTGCTGCACTATCGCCTATCATTATTCTGCACATGTCTTGCGCTGCCGGCAAAATGAGAGTCTCGGCGATTGTATGTGGCTTACCCAGTTTACCGATTCTTTTGGCCACTACATACGATGCCTCCAAACACTGTTTAGACACAGTGCTGTGCACTGAAATGGTTGCCTGTTGCTGATGGAGGCCATCAAGCTTTCTTTTAAAATATTCAGCCGGTTTATTTTTAATGCCAGCATGCTTTGTTTCGAGGTGCCTTTTTAATTTGCAGGGCTTCATACTGTCGTTTGCCAGCACCTCGGCACACACGACACACTGAGGTCTCAGATCAGCCGTGGCTGTAAACCCAAACTGCAGGTATGCTTCATCGTACCTTCGAAGCTTTTTTGCAGCTGGTGGTGCGTCGGTTGGCTTGTTGGTCCTCACAAGAAATTTCTCCATTTTTGTTATGTGTTTTCAATAAAGTTTAGGCAATATGTAACTGTGTGTGTGGCTATGTTGAGAGACGTATCAGGGGCTAATCAGTAGGGACTTAGGCATGATCTTTAACTAAACCAACAAAATAATTATTTTGCAGACAATTCAGATTTTATTTTAATACTTAACGATTGTAGTGTGTGTGTGTGTGTGTGTCTTAGTCGCGTGGGTAGTTTTAGCGAAGTGTAGCTACTGCCTAGCAGTTAAAAAAAAATACTGGCTAGGGCTGAGATATAGGGTGACCACCCGTCCCGCGTAGCGCGTGCGCGCACAGCGTTTGAAGCCCAATTCATGCGTCCCGCAAATTGAGACCGTGTCACGCATAATCAATGCTTGCTCAAAAAAAAAAAGTTGGTCACTCTATATCCTCGAGCCCCAGGCAGCCAAACGAACATTACTTGACAGTTCAGCACGCTACTGTTGCCACACCCACCCCTCACTTGAACTGCTGACTGTTGTCAACTTTTTCGTTGTCATGACAGCGCTCTCACGTGCATACCAGACACACTTAGGTGGTCACCTGTTACTCATTGTATTAAAATTGTTTAATTGTTTTATATTTGAAAGTATTATGATACTGTAATGATGACGTCATGTTGTTTGCGTGCTTTATGTCATCCCGTTGTTGATACGGAAGTGTTCATGTCCGAGTCGCATGCTGTACAGAGAGAGCATGGAAAGTGTGAGCAATAAACACAGTGAAGACGATTTGTTTTGTCTTTCTACTTGAATAGAAGTGAGCTACGCACTCAAGCTCAACAGGTTATGGGCCCAGGACAAAACGATCGTCATTGAGAAAGTTAACGCGACGTATTACGCGTGGAAAAAGAAAAGAAAGTAAAAATGGTAAGCAGAGCGTCAGGATTTCTAGCGCCGCAGTTTCTGTTTGATGGATCGGAAGATAAATACAATCTTTGGGAAACAAGATTTCTTGGATATTTGCACAGTCTATAGCTAAAAGAGACTATACTGCATGAACCTACTGATGCTAACGCTGAACAACTAGCTGCAGATAGACTGAAGAATGCTGATTGTTATGCTGAACTGATAAGACTGATAGATGATAAAAGCCTTTTACTGATAAGGCATGAAGCTGCTGATGATGGAAGAAAAGCCCTGAAAATACTGAATTATTCAGGAAAAAGCAAGCCACGGATAATAAATATGTACACATCTTTAACCCAGCTACACATGGCTGACAACGAGAGTGTTACTGACTACTTGATTAGAGCAGAAAATAATATTACAGCTCTAAGAGATGCAGGAGAAACAATGAGTGATGGACTAACAATTGCGATGGTTCTCCGTGGATTACCAGATTCATTCAAACCACATAACACAAAACGAGGACAATGTCACGTTCACAGACTTCAAAAGAAGACTGCGGGTTTATGAGGAGGCAGAGAAAATGAACAGAGTTGAGACTACAGATAATGTGATGAAGACTCACACGAGACAAGGTCAAGGCTTGTACAAATCTCACACAAAGGAAAGGAAAGATGAAGATGCAAATTTGACGTGTTACAAATGTGGAATAAAAGGACACAGAGCACGAAAATGCTACAAAAGAGTGTGGTGTAACCACTGTAAAAATAGCACCCATGCAGAATACCTGTGCAAGAAAAAGGGGATCGAGATGGTGCCAGAAAGGTTACAGATGAATGTGAAGATGCCCAAGATCATCTCTTTAAAGCTGAACACTCAGAATATGAAAGACCACAGCACAACGTGAAGAAGAAAGGTATCATGGTAGATGCTGGAGCAACGTCTCACATTGTGAATGACATAACTAAGTTCAAGGATTTTGACAGCTCTTTTCAACCGAAGACTCATTCAGTGGAACTAGCTGATGGAACAAAGTGCAGTGGAATGGCGCAACAAAGAGGAACCGCAGTGATTTATTTCCTGGATGATAGTGGATGGCAGCACAGAGCACAACTAAAGGATGCACTGTACATGCCTTCTTACCCACACAACATTTTCTCTGTAGCAAGAGCAACAAATGGAGAAGCGACAATCATCTTTGAAAGAGGGAACAGTCGCATGATTACCAAAGACGGTAGCAAATTCAATATCCACGAGAGTGGAAATCTGTACTATTTGCCAACTATTGAAGAAAATGTTGACCAGTGCAAAGTGTGCCATGATTTACAAACTTGCCATGAAATTTTGGGCCACTGCAACTATGAGGATGTTCAGAAGTTGCAACAGGTGGTTAGAGGCATGAAGATAAAAGGAGATACAGCTAGGCAAGATTCACACAGACAAGAAACAGGGAACCAGACAGAAAGGCAGAAAAATCTCTAGAGCTGATTCACACTGATTTGGCTGGTCCAATGCAAACGCAGAGCAAAGAAGGATACAGATATGCTCAATCTTTTACAGACGACTACTCTGGTACAATGATGGTATACTTTCTGAAGTCTAAAGCAGACACGGTACAAGCCACAGAAAAGTTTTTGGCAGACATCGCACCATATGGAGAAGTCAAGTGCATTCGTTCAGATAACGGCACTGAATTTACGAGTCGAGAATTTCAAGCACTGTTGACGAAGAATAAGATCAGGCATGAAACGTCTGCACCGTATTCACCTCATCAGAACGGTACAGCAGAGAGAGGCTGGAGAACACTCGGTGAAATGACCAGATGTTTGCTGATAGAAAGCAAGTTACCAGACGAGTTATGGAACTATGCAATGCAGACATCAGCTTACGTGAGGAACAGGTGCTACTGCAGATGCACAAGGAAAACGCCATATGAGTTATTCACAGGCAGGAAGCCAGATGTTTCCAAAATGCAGAAATTTGGATCCAATTGTTTTGCTTACAAACAGGAAAAAGGCAAACTCGACTCAAGATGTGAAGAGGGTGTTTTCATTGGCTACGACAAAAACAGCCCAGCTTATCTAGTGTACTACCCCAACACAGGAAAGATCCAGAAACATAGGTTAGTCAAGTTCACAGCCAAGACAACAAGAGAAAAAGAGACGCAAACATCTCAGACACATGAAGGATATGAGGTCATGAGTCCTAAGATCAACAGTGAGAGAAATGCAAATGCAAAATACAGGATTTTGAGGTAGATAATCTGGAGGACAAACTGCAAACATGCATAGATTTTTGCTATAGAGCAGTATGTGACATACCGCAAACCTACCAACAGGCTGTGACATCAACCAACTCAATGCAATGGAAGAATGCAATGGACAAAGAGATGAAATCTCTTGAGGAGAACAAGACTTTCACCCTCACTCAGCTGCCACAAGGAAAACAACCAGTTGGAGGCAGATGGGTGTATACACTTAAAAGGGACAGTGATGGATCTGAAAAATACAAGGCGAGATTCGTTGCGAAAGGCTACAGTCAGAAACCAGGGACTGATTATGATGAAACATTCTCTCCTACAGCTGATATGACAAGTGTGAGAGTGGTTATGCAAAAATCAGCACAAGAAAATCTAATCTTGCACCAAATGGACGTTGAGACTGCTTATTTGCATGCACCAATTGACCATGAGGTTTATGTAGAACAACCAGAAGGCTATGAACGAGAAACTGAAACAGGTGAAAAGCTTGTATGTAAGTTGGAGAAATCTCTTTATGGTCTTAAACAATCCGGTAGAAACTGGAATGCTGTACTACATGAATGTTTGACAGAGAATGGGTTTATGCAAAATCCATCTGATAACTGTGTCTATACAAAAGAGACACCAAATGAGAAAGTAATCCTGATTGTATGGGTTGATGACCTAATCATAGCAACTAACAGTGAGAATGTTCTAGAGAGTGTGAAGGGAATGCTCACTGAAAGGTTCAAAATGAAAGACATGGGAAGATTGAAACATTTCCTAGGTATTGATTTTGAACAAGCTGAAGGTCTGGTCAAAATGTCACAGGAGAAATATGTCAACAAGATACTAGAATGCTTTGATATGCAGAACTGTAGATCAAGGGAAACTCCGTGCGAAATGAAACTTGATTTTTCAGATGACACTGAAAAAATGAAAGACACAAGAAAATACAGAGAAGCAGTGGGGAGTTTAGTTTACTTATCCACATGTACAAGACCTGATTTGAGTTTTGTTGTTAGTAAACTTTCTCAACATTTTGCTGAACCGACAGAACAACACTGGAACACTGTAAAACATGTGTTCAGATACCTTAAAGGTACAACAAAACATGAGCTATGTTTCAGAAAAAATGAAACAGAGAAATTAGGTTTGAGAGTTTATAGTGATGCTGATTGGGCATCAGACACAGAAGATAGACGAAGTACGTCTGGATATTGTGTCAGTCTTAGTGAGGGGAGTTCCTTGATTTCATGGAAAACCAAAAAGCAATCAACAGTTGCACTGTCAACTTGTGAAGCAGAGTACATGTCCTTAGCATCAGCTGTACAGGAATGTATCTACTTGAAACAGCTACTCAGTAAAATGGACACATATCAGTATGCACAAACAAAAGTGTATGAGGACAACCAAGGTACCATAGCACTAGCCAGGAACCCAATATGTAGACAAAGGTGCAAACACATAGACATCAAGTACCATTTCAAAGGTAAACGGTAAATGATGGCAAGGTAATCTTGGAATACTGTCCTACTGATAAAATGGTTGCTGACATTATGACAAAGCCAGCTACTAAGCAGAAGCTTAAGAGATTTTCTCGTGATATGTTTGGGATTTAAGAGTGTATTTATGTTTACATTGTTGATGTAAAAGAAAAGCCTTATTTGTGTTTATTATTTTTCAGGTAATACAATGAGCTACGAGCGAGTGGGGATGTTAAAGTATTTACACTCTTACTCATTGTATTAAAATTGTTTAATTGTTTTATATTTGAAAGTATTATGATACTGTAATGATGACGTCATGTTGTTTGCGTATGATTTAAAAACGTTATCTCGTTGTTTGTACGGAAGTGTTCATGACTGTTCGCATGCTGTACAGAATGCCTATGCAAAGTGTGAGCAATAAACACAGTGAAGACGATTCGCTTTGTCTTTCTACTTGAATAGAAGTGAGCTAGACTGGAGTGTGGACGCGGAGGGTGTGTGTCTCCTCTCTGCTCTGACTGCTGCGCGAGGCTACTGAGAGACTGACCGCCTGTGAGTGCTTTTGGACGGGAGAGGGGCTCACGGCAGCACCCGCTGCTCGTTGAGCACAGTAGGCCTAACTATAGGGTGATTCGTGCTTCCGAGTCTCCAAACACCACAAAAGTCTCCAAAAACACCAGTAAAAATCACTGGATTTGTCGCTTTTGACAAAAAATAAAAAATAAAAATAAAAGTCGCCAGGAGGATGATTTGTTTGTGTTATAATCAGTGCTTGAAGTGGGGGGGAAAGGTGGCGGTATTTGCATTGGAAAATCATTACATTTTTACAGTGAAAAACAAAACTTGGAGATATTGCTGTTACAACAATTTATTGTAATTTATTTATTAACAACATAAATGTATTTAAACATGTTTGTGTGTGCGTGGCTGTGTGCGTGCGTGTATTTCACAAAAACTAAAGGAAAGCTTTAAATGTAGCCTATATTCTGACTAGTTTATTCGTTTTATATCAGTGATGAGCGGGTCAATGTATAAACAACCCGAACCCGACCGAAGTTTTCAAATAACCCGCCCGCAACTCGGACCGCAAAAAAAGAAAAAGAAAATATTGTACCCGACCCGCTTCCTGAACCGCATGTTTAATATCTGCGACTGACAGCAGCGATTATATGCGGCTATGCGGTGGAGATGCGTTCACTGTCAAAAATCATTCGGCATTAATTAGGTTATTTTGTCAAAAGAAATGTTCTTGATTACAAGAAAAATACAGATTGTTCTTGTTGTGATTTATTTTGTCTTTCCTTTATACAGATTTAAATAGTTTCGTTTTCGAAGTACTCTAAATTATATCAGTGATTCTCCGATGTTAAATATGATCAAGAATTATTTTATTTCGATCTACAGTGTAATAGAAGTTAAGAAAAATATTAGCCTATAGCCCTAAATATATAGATTACAAGCTAATTCCTTTTTTCTTAACTTTTAACTTCTAAAAATTATCAAGAATATTAAATCAACTCAATAGGCTAAAGAATTTTCTTATACAAACTTAACGAATGCACTTCAAAACGAAGTTTTCATATATAAATTCAGGAATCACGAATATGACAAAATAATATTATTTTTTTATATATTAGTTGTATAGCTATAATAGTTGTATCAAATGAATAAGGAAATTATGCCTTGAATTTATTAAGTAATGTTTAATTTCGTTCGTTTCGCTCTCTGGAAATGTAAAGAAAAATACAGTTTTTACTTGGAATTCGTTTTTAATCCCTGGTTTTAAACAAGGATATACATGAGATAATTTATATATTATTGCTTGAATATTTCCTATAAATTACAAAGGTTTAATTGGAATCTTTATTTCAAACGACCCGACCGCCGCGACCCGAATAAGTGATGTTTTATTAACAAATTTCGGGAGGAGCTCGCACAGATAATTAACACGGCCAATTCACCATTAGCAATCACACTCCCTATCCAAACACCACAAGCGAATCCCCTTAAATAGCCAAGCATTCTTACCTTCATTCATCTCTAGTTTTTCAGCATTTGGCACGTCCAATAGCTTCAAAGCATGTCCGAGATCGAAGTCGAGGATTATTCCTTGGATTTTGAGGATCCTGCCGCTCCTCCAGCCTCCGTCCAGGCCGCCGACCAGGCCGCCGACCAGGCCACCAGCGCTCCGCAGGATCCTCCAACCGAGCTTGCGGCTGCATCGCGGGGCCGCAGGCCTTCCCGCGCCACCGCCGCTCGCACTTCTAGGCGCCGTACCACACCATCACCACCACCTTCCAAGCGTCAGCCATCTTCCCCAGCATCTTCCTACGCTTCAGCCCTCTCCTCCGCCCCAGCCAAGGGGAAATGGACCGTAGCGGGGCTCCGCCAAGCGCTCACCAGCTCTGGCGTCATCATCCCACGCCGTTCTACAAAGGCGGACCTCCTCAACCTCTACGCTTCCCTTCAAGCGGAGGAGAATCCAGGTTCCACTCCTCCCTCCAGGGCTTCAGGCAGAGCAGGCACGGGCCGCAGCGCTCCCTACTCTCGGCCCGAGCAAACTGCCACTCCTCCGAGGACGGCTTCTCGGCCGTCAGGACGCAGCGATAGACCGTCAGCGAGCCTGGGCCACGCCCCGAAGGCCGCGGTCGCCAGCCACCGCCCTCCTCCTCGATCATCCGAGCGGGAGCTCGCTGCTTATGCCGGCGGAGAGCCGGTCTTCGCCTCCACAAGCCGCCACTGCGGCGCGAGCCCGCCCCCACCGGCGGAAAAATCTCGCTCGCAGCTTTTGCCCCGCTATTCTCCCAACCCCCTCCCCTACCCATGGCCCGCAGCTCCGCCGTCCAACCATAGTACGAGCTTTCCCCCGCTACTGGCACAAGCACCGGTGCCCCCCATACCCCCCCTCTTCCCTTCCCTTTCCTCTGCCCCAGGAGCTGTCCCCAGCGTGAGCCTGCCTCTTACCACGCACGCTCCGATGCCTGCCATTCCACCTCTTTTCCCTTCCCTCTCCTCCGCCCCAGGAGCTGCCCCCAGCGTGAGCCTGCCTCTTACCACGCACGCTCCGATGCCCGCCATTCCCCCTCTTTTTCCTCCGTTTTCTTCCGTCCCACAAAATGCCCACAGCGCAAGCATGCCCCCGCCAGCAGTTACGGCAGCTACCTTTCCTCCTCAAACCCGCACTCCCTTCTCACTAGCCTCAGCCACGCCCCTTCCAGCCCCTCCAAACGCACTTGCGCTGGAACCGCCCCCCGTACCCAACTCCATCAGGACCCAAATTCTGGCAGGTGCAGACGTGGATCTTTTTTCCCTCTTGTCTCCTATTTCACCCTCACCCGCCGATCGCCAAATCAATTGCGGCGATTTTTCAGTCACCCTCAAAAATTCAGCGCACAGCCAGTCACGTATATTGTCATTTGCCGAATTTACCATCGCCTTCACCCGCTATTCAGAAGTCATCTGCGCCACTTTTCCCCACAGGAGACGCGAGCTCAGCGACTATCTCACGATAATCGCCGAACTCGCGCTATCATACGGAGGTTCCCACTTTTACACGTACCACAAGTTGTTTTCCGCCAAATGTGCCATCCGCGTAGCCCAGTGGAACCAGTGTCCTTACTGGGGGGCTCTGGACACGGAGCTCCATAACCGAGTGTTCCTGGGCTGCCGCAACATTTCTTGCGCAGTCTGCCGTTCTTTTTCCCATCCCACCATCAACTGCCCTTTCATCAATCCATCCATTCCTCCCTGCCCCGAATCATCCCAACCCAAATCCACCAGCTACGTCCCGCGCCTTATGGATACCCCAGCCACACCCACCCCCACATTTCGCCGCCGCCCATCTTCCTCCGACAGCCAGGTCTGCACCGATTTCAACAACGGCAGGTGCACAAGACAACGCTGCCGGTTCATGCACGTGTGCAACTTTTGTGGCGGTGCTCACGCCCGTCTCGTTTGTCCTGTCCAAAAAGCTGCAAATAAAAATTCTAAAAATTATTTATCGACCCCTGTAAATGTTTCTCGTTTGTCTGCAGAATTGCTTCACCACCCTGACTCTCATTTTACAGATTATGTTCTTTCAGGTCTCGCACACGGCTTCCACCCTGGTGTTGAAAGTCTCCCCTCCCAAAGCCTCGTCTGCCCAAATCTCCAGTCCGCCCTCACCGAACCCGAAACAGTTGACCTTCTAATCAAAAAAGAAATAGACGCAAAATTTATGATCGGCCCCTTTTCCGTCCCTCCCTTCTGCATTTTTCGGGTCAGCCCCATTGGCGTAGCCACCAGAAAATTCTCAGGCAAAAAACGCCTCATAATCGATCTCTCATCTCCACATAATTCCCCGTTCCCTAGCATTAACAGCCTCATTCCGCTCGAAGAATTCTCTCTCCATTATCACGATGTCGACCAAGCCATCACCCTGATTAAAGAGGCAGGTCGCGGCGCTTGGCTGGCCAAAGTCGACATTACTTCCGCCTTTAAAGTAATGCCCATCCACCCAGGTTTTTGGCACTTATTCGGCATCCGCTGGAAGAACAAATTCTATTTCGCCGTCCGCCTCACATTCGGTTGCAGAAGCAGCCCTAAAATCTTCGACACATTGTCAGAGGCAATTTGCTGGATCCTCTCCAACAATTACAACATACCCTACCTGATTCATCTTTTAGACGATTTCTTAATCATCTCGCCCCCAGACTCCGTCCCAGCCGCACACCTCTTGACAACTCAAAAGCTTTTCTCAGAGCTCGGGATTCCCCTCGCCCAAGACAAAACCGAGGGTCCTAGCACATCCATAGAATTTTTGGGCATCAACTTGGATTCTCAAAAATTCCTGGCCTCCCTACCCAAAGAAAAAATTGACAGGACGATCCTGGTAGCCTCCACTCTGTTATCAAAATCTAGCTGTTCCAAACGCGAACTATTATCTATTCTAGGTCATCTAAATTTCGCGATGCGCATCATCCCGCAAGGCCGCCCCTTCATCTCCCACCTCCTCTCCCTTGCATCCTCCGCCCACGCTCTGGAGGACATCATATCCATAACTGACTCGTGCCGCAACGAGCTCAGTCTATGGATATCCTTCCTCAAACAATGGAACGGCTTATCTTTCTTCTACAGCAACCTGATTTCTTCCCCAATCGATATCCAATTATATACCGACGCTGCCCCCTCCGTCGGGTTCGGAGGTTTTTTCGGAGGCCGCTGGTTCGCTTCCACATGGCCCCCCCCAGCTGGCACATTTGCCACAGCAGCTTTCATCCTCAGCGCTATTCGAGCTTTATCCGTTAGTGGCCGCAGCCTCCCTATGGGGCAAAGAGTGGTCCGCCACCAGCATCATCGTCCACTGCGATAACGAAGCTACCGTGCACTGCATTAACAAAGGTCGTTCCCATTCCCCCGCACTAATGCCTTTGCTTAGACGCTTGATTTGGATTTCGGCTTGTGACCAATTTATTATAACCGCAAAACACATTCCCGGGTCAAAAAAATCAAATTGCTGACTCTCTCTCTCGTTTTGCCTTTCAGAAATTCAGATTGCTGGCACCAGAGGCGGACCCGCTCCCAACCCCAGTTCCTCCTTATTCAGAACTGATATTCCCATAAACCACCCTCTGAGACCTCTCCTCGAAGCGTCCATTAATTCCATTCTTCAAGCTGTCTCCCCCAGGACACTCCAATCCTACCTTACAGCATGGAAATGTTTTAAAATATTCCACTCTGCCTATAGTTTACCCTTCCCTGATTTTTCCCTGCTCGCCGTCACCTCATTTATCTCCCATCTCAACACCAATAAAAACCTCCAAGCCAGCTCCATTAAAGGATACCTAAGCGGAATCCAGTTTTTCCACAAACTGTTATATGGCTCGCCTTCACCCCATATAACCAATTCACAGACCTCCCTTCTCATCAAAGGTATCCAAAAAACCCAGCCCAACCGCCCAGACCCCAGACAACCTATCACTTTAAAAATTTTGACCAAATGCATCTCTACCCTCCGTAAAGGTTACCATTCCATCCATACTGCCCGCACATTAGACGCCATGTTTATCCTGGCTTTCTTCGGTTTCCTCAGATGCTCTGAGCTCGCCATTACATCTTGCTTCAACCCAGCTATCCACCCAACTATCTCCGATCTAGCAGTGCTAGACGGTGAAACCATCTCTTACTTCATAAAACAAAGTAAGACAGACCAAACCAAGAAAGGCCATTTTATTTATATTTTTAACCTCCGATCGCCCATCCAACCATTCCAAACCCTCCTAGCTTTCCTCCAGCTCAGGAAATCCCAATCCAAACTCCCTTCCGACCCCCTTTTTACAGACGACTTCAACCGCCCCGCCACTCGCTTCTGGTTCCAAAAGCACCTTAAGTCTGTCTTGCTTCTCTCTGGTACCCCAGCCGACAACTTTTCCAGCCATTCGTTCCGAATAGGCGCAGCAACCACAGCCGCCCAAAAAGGCCTCTCCCAACAGCAGATCCAAGCACTTGGTCGCTGGTCATCAGAAGCTTTTAAGAGCTATATCCGATCAGATCGCTCCCTCATCAAGGAAGCCCACCAAACCCTAGTCGGCCAATCCATTTAACGCCAGCCGTCCACTTGATCTCTAGCCACCCCTTCTAATTTCCCTTCCGCAACGGCTCATCCCCGCTTCAACATCCCCTCAGCGTCCCTCTCGCCTCCTTCCCCACACTGCCACAGCTGTGCCGCTCCCGCTGGAGCCCCCCGCTTACCTCCCTAATGCCGCTGCAATGCCAGCTCCCGCTGGAGCCCCCGCTTCCCTCCCTAATGCCGCTGCAATGCCTGCTCCCGCTGGAGCCCCCGCTTACCTCCATAAATGCCGCTGCAATGCCCGCTCCCGCTGGAGCCCCCGCTTCCCTCCCTAATGCCGCTGCAATGCCTGCTCCCGCTGGAGCCCCCGCTTACCTCCCTAATGCCGCTGCAATGCCCGCTCCCGCTGGAGCCCCCCGCTCATCTCCCTAATGCCGCAGCAGTGCCCACACCCACAGGAGCGTCATTTATAGTTCCCCACTGCCACAAGCTCCTTTCCCGCAGGAGGCTTTTCTATAATTTTTCCCCAGCAGTGCCCGCAAGAGCTCCTCCCATATTTTCATCTATGTCCGCTACTATTAACGTCCAGCATCCCTTCAGCCCAAGCTAGGCAAATTTTGGGGGGTTATCTGGCTGCTGTCCCGAGATCATTTGCCTTTTGGGGGAGTGCTTATTGGGTTCGGGCCATGCCGAGCTCAGACCCCTCTCCCTGGGCAGGGGGAGTGCCCCGGGCTCGGGAATGATTACCGAGCTCGGAGCCCTCTCCCGGACAGCACGCCAAATACGCTTAACTTTTACGCTGTTTATTATATGTAAGCGCGAACTCGTGAAAAATATTTTTGGATGACTCGTAACTGCGGGTAACCGCGGGTGACCGCAAGCACCCGCTCATTTTGGATCAACCCGCGCATCACTGATCAAACAAATGAGCGCCGTTTTCTAAAGTCTATGAGCGCAGCACACACAAATAAACTAAATTGACATACTGCAGTTAAATTTCAAAATGTGGTGTTTTTATATTTATAACATTTGAATACAGTTCAGCAACATACATCACACGACCTGACAACCAAGAGAGCTGACAATTGACCATCACTTAATTTCACCTCACGATTGAAAATGTGACACTGATTTCATATGACAGTTCAATAAACAAGTTAATAATATTAAGTCACTTATATTTTTGATGAAATAATGACTGTTTTGGTCTATTTTAGCAGCGAAAATAGATCCGATGAATCCAAACAAAGATCACAAATTTGCATTTTTTTTTTTTTTTCTGTTTTTTTTTTGCTCCCATCCTGTAGCCTACTCGCGCCCCCCCGCAAGAGTGTCCGGGGGGGCGCGCCCCACCGGTTGAGAACCACTGCTCTAATACAACGGTACTTTAAGAAAGTTATTTTCTGTGGCCAAGAAAATATCATTTCTTAGAGTTGATATAAAAATTATGCTGAATGTTCACTGGGCGAACAGTTAGTTGATGGAAAATTGATTCTGCTACAGTTACTACTGGCAGCTGATATAAATAATTGTAATTAATCATAATTAATTGTAATTATTTATATACATTTCCCTTTGAGCCAAATCGCGACAGGAGAAAGTAATCCATACTGATCCATAAAGTCCTTATTCAACGCCATATTCAACGCCATTATTCCAGAGCGCGGTGCTGTAGCAGGCTTACTTGAGCACGGGGCCGTGGCTGGAGTCCGTGAGCGGGCCACGGGTTCTGGGCTGAGTATGAGCTCTGGAGAACTGCGATGAGCGAGGGAGGACCGGAGGGAGTGAACTTGTTGGAGCAGCACGTGGAGGACGCTGGCTGGTGGTGAGCTGGTGTGGCCGCGTGTTTACAGATGGGGGCAAGATTAGAATCTTCCACATCGACATAGAAATTGAAAGAGGAATTACAAAGAGCAAGGACATAGTTGATAAACTATTAAAAAACAGATTGGTCTGCGGCAATCGTCAGGAGTTTTGGAACAGAAAAATTTGTCATCATTCAGCCCCATCTGAAAACATACGTTGATCATAGCATCGCTATAACTCACCAGGTGTACAACGCTCAGGAATTCCTCCACATATTGCTCCAATGGCCTCTTCACCTGCTGAATGTTCATAAGAATTTCCTCAGCCCAGAACATTTTGTTTGTAGGTCGGTTCCCAGCAAACATAACCGTTTGGGGCCCGCGTGGGCCCACTGTGGGCAAAAAATCGAACCCGTGCGGGCAGCCCGCTGTGGGCCCCAATACCGGCGTGAAATGCGGGGCACGTGTGGGCCCCACACTATGGGGCCCGTGTGGGGCCCGAGTGGGACAGCCCAAAAGTGTGGGTTAAGTGTGGGCTGGCCCACACAAAGCAGAGTGGGCCCCCAATTGGGCCGATTGTGGGCCCATAAAGTGTGGGCATGCTGTGGGCTGGGTGTGGGCACTGTGGGGATAGTGTGGGCATGCTGTGGGCTGGGTGTGGGCACTGTGGGGATAGTGTAGGGATGCTGTGGGCTGGGTGTGGGGACAGTGGGGAAAATGTGGGCATGTTGTAGGCTGGGTGGGGCCATTGTGGCCTTAACAAATAAGCTCTCTTATGCTTAACAACACTACATTTCTTATCATCAGCAGTCTTAAAAACTGTTGTGCTGCTTTATATTTTTGAGGAAACCATGATATATTTTTTCAGGATCCTTTAAATAACGCTTTTAAAAGAGCAGCATTTATTTGAAATAGGATTTTTGTGCAACAATGTAAAAGTTTTTTATCAACTTAACGCATCCTTGCTGAATAAAAATAATTTCTTAAACATTTCAAACGTAAAAATGTATTTCTTAGATTTAAAAAAAAAAAAATTAATAATAAAATACTGACCCCAAACTATTCAACAGTTGAATGTATTAAATAATTTTATAGGACAGAGCAATGATCAATTATTACTAAATCAGAATGTTAAGTAGATCATAAATCAGTTCCCTAAGGGGCAACAGTAGAACTCTGCCTGATCACTGTTCTTCTGCTCCTTCCACCATCCCAAGTGTCTTATACTGCGGAGGCATTTTAATAGATGTTTCCATTTCAGATGCTGTGGCCAGCCTACTTTTTGTTCCATCATCTAAGTGAGAAAGAAAAGAACAATTAAAATGTGTATATATATATATATATATATAAAACCTAAATAATACAACATTGTCTCAGTGTTTTTTGTCAATACTACGAAAGTCAATGGCATGAACAATGACAAAAATAGTTGAAATGTTCTTCTAAATCTTTTTTTTTTTTTTTTTTTTTTTAAACAACAACAGAGTGAGTAAATGATGACAGAACTGTATTTTTTGGAGGAAGGTGCACTGTAAGAAATTGCTAATGACTTTAAATTGATGCATGAATGTACAGCTTTAATAACTTTTTAACTTAAATGCACTTACATTACAAAAGATGCAGCGACCTGGTGGCTCTTTGTTTAGCTGAAGTTGACAAACCAAAGGGAGAAAAAGAGAAAGAGAGAAAAAAATATTAGTGAAATATAACAATACAACTTAAAGGCCTGGTTTCACAGACAGGGCTTAGACTAAGTCAGGATTAGGCCATAGTTCAATTAGGACATTTAAGTAACTTTTTATAAATGTTTAAACATTATAAATGTTACAAACATTACTGGTGTCCATCTTGAAGGAAAACAAAGGCACTGATATATTTTAAGATCAGTCAGTGCAAGTTTCTTTGACCTGAAACAGCTTGGATTTACATTTTACTCTGGGACTAGGCTTAAGCCTTGTCTGTGAAACCGGGGGAAAAAGTATTAAGGTTTTGACTACCTGACTCACTTACAGCAGTGGTGTCCTGAAGGACCAACATCCGACAGAGTTCAGCTCCAACCCGTCCACACGCCTGCTTGGAAGTCTGTGGTTCTCCTGAAGACCCTGATCAGCTGGTTCAGCTGTACATGGTTGGGGCTGGAGTAGATTGAAATCAGTACTCAAAAGAGAAATAAGACAAAAATTATATTAATGGTATAAAACAAACAAACAAACAAATAAATAAATAAATAAATAACAGTATGTAAAATAATATCTTCGAATGTAAAAGGAAGAAAAAATAAATAAAAATAAGTTAAGCTTTACACAGGTTACCAATTATGAAACAGCCAGGAGAAATCATTATACATGAATATGCTACCTTAATATTATTTCCTGGGCTATATATATATATATATATATATTTTTTTTTTTTTTTTTTTTTTTTTTACTTTCATTACATATTTTCATAATTGTTAAATTAGTATTGCAGGTGGCTGATTACATATGACAGTGATAATCTTTATGGCTACATACTGATTCACGAGCTTTGTTTGAGACGCACCCGAACTGTACTCTAGTCTCTCTCTCTCTCTCTCATTTACCGATGTCTATCAGTTATAAACATGTACATTAATGATATGTAACGACATTTTATAAGCGTGTAGTCGAGGTATTGTATCGTGCTATATATAAATCCCTGTTTGTGTTGCTATTTAAGACTTTAAAACACAGATTAGCTTTGGCTATTATTAATTCATCGCGTAAACAGCAACGGAAAACGACAATAATCCAAATTAACACCAAAATGGACGTAAACTAACTTAATTCAGTGAATTTAAGTGCAATTTTGAAGGATATATTACCTCAGAGATTAACGTTACGTCAGAAAACGGCTTTTCGGCCGTTATGACCGTTCGTCGTTTAAACAAGTGACGCACTTGTAATCAAATTTACCACTAAAACGGGTGTAATTTAATTCCTATTTATTAATTCACAACCATTTTGACGAATTTTAATAGAAAATTAAAAAATTAACCAAGAAATTTAAAATCTTACCTGACTGAGTAGAGTCTGGGCGGTACCAGTCGAAGTCTGAATGACCCTCATTAAGGATGCAGAGTTCCAGCAGTTCGAGTTCTCATTGGCTAGAATTAATCACGTGCTGAAGAGCTGACGCGCCATTGAACGTATTATATCATTACATATTTATTTTTCCTTTTAGAAATATTTAATAAAAGATAACGTCACTAATCAATACCAGCAATAACAATGAATAAATTAACAAATCAATGATCTGATTATTCACATGATTTAATTGTCTCAAATAACTTAATTTTATTTAATGATAGCCTACAATGTATTTATTTACAAATATAAATACATTATTAATATATATATATATATATACACAGTTTGTGTTGTAATTTGGTTGGATTTTTGAACTACTTCAAAATGTTAATAATTTTAACAAAATAAGAGGGATCATGGAAATTGCATGTTATTTTTTATTTATTACTGACCTGGTTATAAACTATATTTCACATACCAGCTGTTTATATATAACTCCACAAGACACAATAATAATTGATTTTCCAGCAGCATCTGCATATTTGAAACCTTTTCAGAAGTAAATGTAAGATTCTCAAGAAAGCAACACAATGCATTAAGAGCCAGGGGGTGTAAACTTTTTGAAGTGGATGATCAGGGTAAACTGCACCTATATTGTCTTCTGCGAGACATGTAAATATTTCTGTAGTCTGAAGTGCAATACTAAATGGAAAAACAAAATCTGTAAATAAAATATACTTAATAAATAGAATTTACACATCATCATTCTGTTCAAAAGTTTATACCCCCTTCCTCTTAATGCATTGTGTTGCCTTCTTAAACATCAGTAAATGTTTTCACCTTTTGTAATATTTATGTATGAGTCCCTCAGTTGTTCTCAGTGTGAAAAGATGGATCTCAAAATCATACAGTCAGTTTTGGAAAGTGTTCAAAAAAGCAGATGATGCTGGAAAAAACAAATAATGTGCAGGAGCTGGAGGATTTTTCTGAAGAACAGCAGGCAGATGAACTGCTCAGGACAAACAAGGGACTCATGAACAACTATCACAAAAGATAAAAACAGTCGTGGATCATCCAGGAATCAAACACAATATTAAGATTAAAGGGTATGTAAACATTTGAACGGGGTCATTTATATAATTTCAGTTATTATTTTGTCTTGTGGAGTATATATAAACATCTGTCATGTTAAATAGTTTATTCAGGACAGTACTAAATAAAAAAATACATTTTCATAATCCCTCTTATTTTGTTAAAATTATTAACATTTAGTATGTTCTGCAAGGGGTATGTAAATTCATGAGTACAACTGTATTCAATTTTTGTTATGGACAACTTATTGTTTACATTTTACTGCCATTGTCACAGAAATGCAATTTTAAATGTAACATTTGCATGTAGATATAACAATAATTAAAAAAACAACAATTTTGATTAGAATCCAATCATAAAACATTTTTAAAAAGTTTAGTTTTAGCTGTCTTTTGCTGTTAACAAGACTGCCCACAGAAAAACCACATGGGGCCCCAATTGAGCAAACTGGTATGGGCCCCACATGGGCTAACCCACAGGGGGCCCAGAGCGGGTTTAGTGTGGGTAAGCCCACTGTGGGCTTGTCCACAGAAAACCATCATGAGGGCCCAAAAGGGCAAACCCACTGTGGGCCCGCATGGGCTAGCCCACAGGGGGCCCACTGTGGGTTTAGTGTGGGTAAGCCCACTGCGGGCTTGCCCACAGAAAACTATCATGGGGGCCATGATAGTTCATAGCGGGCAAGCCCACTATGGGCCCACATGGGCTAGCCCATAGGGGTCCCACAGCGAAGAGCCACACATATTATGTGCTTAAAGATAACCATGGCAACAAATGGCCAGTGATATGTGTGTGTGTGTGTCTGTGTGTGTATGTATGTATCAAATGTTTGACATGAATGGAAATACAAGGAGACTTTGTGATGTTTATGCCAGACTATAAAATGTCAAGTTTTGATCCTCCTCCTTGCCACACCTTGGGTGAAGACTTTCTTGATGTTACTTTAGATTAATTGCTTATGAGTTATTGTTTTATTAAACTGAAACCATTTCAAATGGTGATTCGCTTAAACCTCTGTTAAAGACTCAGAGTGATTTATTTCTTATAACCTATTATCTGAACCTGAAAGAATTCTTACCAAGCTCTAAGTGACTGGACCTGACTGATCTAGTTAGGACAACACCAGGGATCACTGAACGGTTGACCACACACTCAATCCAACAGGTGAGAGCTGTTTCATTAACAATGGAGTTGGTGTATTTTTATGATTGAAATGTGGTTTTGATAAATAAATTTTTAATACAAAAAATTGACTGATTCATAACTACTAGAAGCTGTAAGTTTATTATTATTATTATTATTATTAGAGTGATCATTTTGTGTTTGTACAGAATGATTCCAGAATGATTTTCTTGATGAGGGGATTGAAACGTTTACTTTTAACATTTTAAATTTTTGAAACTGCTATTTCCTGGTTTTAACACTAGATGGCATTTCAGTGGTACAGTATATCATGCACTGCTTGTATTATATTATTAATTAACTTAATATAGGTAGTGATGTTTGACTGAGAATAAAAAAAAAAAACAGATTTGATCTGTATGAATGTGGTTGATCTAGTGGTCAAATGTGGTTATATAGATTCTTTAAGCACACATTAGGTATAAAGAATTCGTACAAAAATATTCTCTACAGCAGCAGAAAGGGTCACTCAAACAGGTTTAACAGTAGGTTTTATTATAATGTAGAGTTAAGAACTTTAACTCATTTTATGCACTTTATTTAAATGTATAATTCATTGACTGTGTATGAAGATCCCAGCAAGCAATAGCCGTCATTTCACTGTCTCGGTTAACTATAGACCAGTGTGTGACCCCCTTCTAGCCCAAAAACCTTGAATTTGGATACATGTGGGTGTACATGTCATTGTTTTGGAAAATAACTTAAGAGATGTATTATAATCCATCACGTAAACAAAGTAAACAGCGTTTACAATGTGTTTGATTTCATTTCTTTGACATGTTCTATGTGTAGCCTGTTTAAAGCCGAGATTTAGCTCGTAGTCAGACCGGCTATTTGTAGCCCACTCATAGTCAAATCTGATTCATTTTAGTTTTTGACAGGCAGCGCAGGAGATGGTTGATATACCTGTCAAGAATCTGGTCGGTGTCCCGTTGTCCACTCACCACCACATGTCACTCTCGCTCCACCTACTCACTCTGACTGTTACGTTGTATCTCGGACTGCATCTCCCATCCTCCACCGCTCTGATTGCGTCAGCCCCCGTGACCAATCAGGCATCCTATAAAATCCCGGTCCTCCTCAGTTGCATTTCATGGATTGTTTCGTTGTTTCGTATTCCTGTTTTCCTTGTGTGTTTCCAAGTTCCTGGTTTTTTGATCTCCTGCCTGGTTTTCTCGTTTACGTCTGTCTAGCCGCCTGCCTTGTGGATTATTGCTCCTGTTTATCGGATTATTCTCTTGGTTCGCCTGTTTCATCCCTGTCTGCTCCTGTCTCGACCCCGCCTGTATGACCATGTCTTTGTCCAGTGATTTAAATAAAAGCTTGCATATGGATCCGCTCGCCTCTCGTCAATCACTCCTTGTTACAATACCATCATGTTTGCGGTGTCAATAATATCTATAAGATGTCAGTGTCATTTAATGACATGATATATATGTAGCCACGTTTTAGCTCTGAGTTGGATGGGCTATGTGCAGTCTGCTTTTAGCCCAACCGGCGAAATCGAGGCAATCAGTGTCTAATTTTAACAGCTATAGCCCAGTATCAGACCAGCGATTAGCATGGCCAAAATAGTCTTAAAATTTTAATATTTAATTTCATTATTTTATAGCATTATTAAATAATGCATTATTAATTATGCCAAAATAATGCTAATTTAAATGTTTCAAAAGTTTAATTGCATTTAATAATATGATGTCATGCATTCCACAGGCTGTTAAGTGTAACATTCATACACATTATACAACTTAATTTGACTTTCTTTCCATTTATAGAGATCACTGTCGCAAGATCCCGCGATAATTCCGCCGTTTTGAATTTTGTTTTTACACGAGAGAACAGTAAGTTTACCTGTGGGGAAACAACGGGAAACAACAAACGATAAAGGACTTTCCTGCTTGCTCTTGGTAAGTATATGTGTTCATTGTTTATCTATACTTTATTTGTTATCATGTGTAGGAACCGTGACATTTTAGTGAAGGGAGCAGATCATAGATGATAGTGATCCCTATGGAGTAGACCCCACGGTACCGCATGCATGTGATCAGAGGATTCATTGCAAAATTTAATAGATAATAGAGTGAAAGTTCATTTGTATGTGTTTACAACCTCTAGCGATTTTAAAACAGCAAAACAACAGAACAAACAGCTTTGATTAATTTATATTAATTTATACAGTGAACACACATTCAGAAGAATTGGACAAATTGAGGAGGAGTTTCTACACCTGAAAAAGCTGTTGGAAAAAGAGGAGATCCAGGCAGCAATGGTGTAAAAAAAACAAACAGACCAAAAAAAAAAAAAAAAAAAAAAAAAAATCTCCAAAACAACATTTCCTCACTAGAGCTCTCATCTTTGACAAATTCAGTAATTTATTTTAACTATTATATTGAATTTATGACTGAACAATGGCTTGTTACATACAGAGAAAGCATGAGCTAATTGAATAGAGTATCTTTGTTATTGTAGAAGTACAATAAGATTTAGGAAACTTCCAAATGGACATTAAAGCTCAAAAATAAAAATTATTTCAAACTGCAATATAAAATCTTCAATTATAAAAAGTTTGCAGCAGTATTAAAATAGTGCAAATACCTAAGATGTGCAATGCAGCATTAAAACCTAACCGATACAATCAGAAGACATAATGTAATAAAAACGGTAGGGGTGAATAATTATTCCATGTACATTTAAGGTTAATGTGTGTACTGGGTTACATTTTAGTTACAGTATCAGCAGTGATACTGTGTTGATATGAAATTAGTTGTGCCAGACAGTTTGGACACTTTTACACTGATGCATATAATACTACCTGCGTGACATTGGCATGTGTTATTCAGGTGTCAAAGTTGTGCAGAATTGAATGAAGAAATCTCAAAGATAGTGCCAGAAGGATGCTGGAAAGGTAAAGTCTTTAAAGTGTGCCACATTAATCAAACATTGTGGTGTCAATACTTAATAATTTACAGCGCAAATCAGAAATGTAAAACATAATTCCTTTACTGGTGATTTTAAAATGACAGTGAACTTTGTCCGCAATTGTTAACCACCTCCATCTGTATTCTGTTTTAGGGTTTTAAAAATTCCCTCATGTTCTCTCATATTCAGACCTTTCTCTCTCAGTTCTCTCTCAAAAAGCTTTTCTTATGCTATTTGTTTTTTTCGTATTTTGCAGATGCAGTGATGACCAACTTGTACTTGAGTTGTACCTGAGGAATGCAGTTGGGAAACATTTTATACAAGAAAACAAAACAAAACAATAATTTCCTTTGAGTTCACTGTTGGTTGTCTTATTTGTTAAAATAAGTAAACCAACAAATTGATTAATCTTTTTTTAATCTAATTTTTTTTTTTTTTTTTACGTTGTCATTTATCCGCAATGTTTTAATGTTAAGTGTGATAACATGCTCTTGATTTGTACTATTTATTTCTTTTAAATATCATAAGGTATTATATATATTTATATATATATATATACATATATATATATATATATATATATATATATATATATATATATATATATATATATACATATATTATTATTATTATTATTATTATTATTATTATTATTATTATTATTATTATTATCTTAAGTTGTTAAATTCCATATTTTTATCATAATATTTATATTTGAATGTAATGCATTTATATTTTATTTTGTCATTAATTCTTTTGCATTTTTATAATTTTGTATTTTCTTAAGTTGTTAATGTTATTTTTCTTAATAAAAGCTGTATATGTAGTTTGTTTGGATGGATGGCCATTTTGTTGTGTTTTAGATGTTTATATGTAGGCGTTCATTAGCTGTCTGTTTGATGACTAGTCTATTGTTGGGCTATGGTTAGACGTCTATTAGATTTTCACTGACAGCCCAAATTCAGTCTTGTTTTAGCCTAGACGCAGATTCAATGTCTATTAGACATTCAGATGTATTTGTTTAATAGTGGTCTAAATGATGTCTAATCTATTCTAGGGCTATGTTTAGACGTCTGGGCTGTGTTTCAACGGCTATTATACGTTTTTTAGACCAAAAATTGCTTGCTGGGAAGATAGGACCAGTCATGAAGAAAAAGTCTTCAAAAACAAAAGTAATCATCCGCATCTTCAGAGGCTCAGATGCTGGGAGTAAATTATGTATGGGGGTATAGTTGTAGCATAATTCCAAATAAATATCCGCAAATTAAAAGAGAGACAGAGAGAAAAACATATTCACAAATATCTTTTTTTATGTAACAAACACATATGGCATTCATTTGTGAATCACATTCTGTGCGTTTGTGGATAACTGCGTGCATCTGTGGATTTTGAAACATTTCTAGCATCAAGAAGCTGACGATCCACAAATGCGTAGACTCCACCCTAGAGGTCTTCACAGAGGACCCGAGGACCCAGGACCCGTACGGGTTCGGGTCCATATTTTAAATGGTCAGCCGGGTCCAGGTCGGGTCCCAATCTATTACTTTGGGTCTCGGGTCTGTTTAACATTGTGTGTAATACCCGAGTCCATCGGGAACACTGCACCCGCCAGTAATCAGTGTCAGTCAGCATTTTGCGCGTGTTTTGTAATTTGTTTTTTTTTTTTATTATTTGTATTTGTAATTAGGATGATAAAAGTTTAAGCGGTGGGAAAAAAATCGTAAAAAACGCGTGACCTCAGCAGCCAGAAGCAGAGCGCGGGCGGACGCTGTGGACGGTGATCATGGATTCCTTCATGAGTGATGTAAAAAAAAAAAAAAGCTGAGACAAAATGAATATAAAGAGGTAAAACCCAGCGGCACATCTTCTGTCTGGGCCTCCTTCGTGCAGATTGTGGACAAAGACAACAAAAAAGTAAGCGCAGTTAAATGTATTACATGTGACGCGTTGTTAAAGTTTGATTCGGCAAAAACAGGCACGTCGCATCTTTTGAAACACACGAGGTCCTGTGGGAAAAATGTCATGACGCAAAATTCGATGGCGTCATTTATCAGACTGGGAGTCGTTCCAAAAAAAGCTAAGGATGCCATTGCGGAAAAATGCACAAAAGTGTGTGCGAAGGATTTAAGGGCCTTTAGCATGTTTGAAACACCCGCGTTCATCGAGCTGGCTTAAACAATATTGGACACGGGATCAACACATGGCCGGTGTAATGTGAAGAACCTACTTCCATCTGGTGTGACCTTATCCCGTTTCACACAAAAGAAATATGAAAGTCTCAGGGCAGAGCTCCTCCCAACAATTAAGAAAGCCATAGCTGAGGGGCTGGCATGTGGAGCATCCACAGATATGTGGACAGATGACCACAGAAAGGTCAGTTACAACTGCATCACACTGCATTACATAGATGATAACTGGGAGTTTAATAGTAGGATCATATGTACATGTGCATTTCCACTTGGGGCAAAGAAAACTGCCTTAAATCTAAAGACAGAACTGCTCAAGCAACTGGGTGAATTTGGTTTGACCCCAGATGAGATTGACAGACTGGTGTTTGTCAGTGACCAAGCTGCAAATGTGCAGGCAGCACTCTCCCGATGGGTGCACAAAAGCTGCTTAGCACACATACTGAATACCGTGCTAAAGCACACTTTTAAGAAGTCTAATGAAGGTGATGAAGAAGAAGATGGAAATGAGGAAGAACTGCAACAAGTAAGAGCCTGCATTGAGCAATGCAAGACCCTGACAACATTTTTCAAACACTCTGGATTACAACTTAAACTCAAGCAGTCTTTGAAACAAGAATGTGAAACACTAAACTGGAGATGGTCAAATCTGTGCTTAATGCATTTGATGACATTCAGTCCATTCTGTTTGAACAAGGAGAGATGCATCACATGAGTCACATTTCCAAAGACATTCTTCAGATGCTGATCCATTTCCTGCAGCCTTTCAAGCAGACAGCTGAAGAGCTCAGTGGATCAAATTATTGTACAATAAACTTGGTTGCCCTCCACTCTCCTTACTCATTGCCAGTTCTCCCAAGATGATCCACTGCCACTTAGGATAATGAAACATAGGTGAGATGTAATCTTCCTCTTCTAACACATTGCCTGTATATGTAACTGTGCTTAGTAAAAATTAGTTGTGGTTATTATTCTTCTGATTCACTGTTTGCTGCAGTTAGACCTGTTAGGTGTTGTTTGTTCTGGATTATTTAATTATTTCTGTTCTGTTTTATTTAATAGGTGCATGGGACTTATTTCTGAACGGATTGTTTTGGGACACCACGAAAAGCTTGGTGTGCTGCTCTGGCCAAAATTCAAGCAGCTTCGGATGTTCACCCCAGAAGAGAAAGAGGAAATATATGAAAGTGCACGTAGAGAGTTAGCCAGCCTCCCTAAAAGAGCTGCTACAACTGAGTTGAATGCCCAACAAAACCAAGTAGAAGATACAGAGATGGCTAGGTCAGTACCACCACCAGGACCAGTGCCACTCTTTAGCCAGTGGGCGGACATCGAGAATGCAGAACTGGACACAGGACTTGACGAACTAGAACAATATTTGCAGCACAAGCCCACAATGGAAAACGATAGAGACATCCTCAGTTTTTGGAAACATAACCAAAATATGTTTCCATCAATGGCACGACTGGCAAGAAAAATACTTTGTGTGCCTGCATCCAGTGTGAGCTGCGAATCGGCCTTTAGCATCTGTGGTCCCACACTGGAGAATCGTCGGACCTGTCTCAGCACTGCTAGTGTAAATGCGTTGCTGTTTCTAAACAGTAACATGTCAACATAAAATGAAAGCAGCCTTACACCTCTAAGCACCACTTTATTAGAGAGAAAAACACACTTAGAGAGCTAAAGATTTTTTTTATTATTTATATTTATTTATTTTGTTCATTTATTATTATTACTTTTTTGCACATCATATTTAGTATTTAAAAAAAATGTAAACTCTGTTATCATTTACTCACCCTTTAATATTTAATTTCTATTTTGTTCTGTAAATTTTCACTTTTTCATAAGTTCCTCCATAGGGCAATGCGTCAAAAATACATTGAAATAAAAATATGCTAAATATTAGCAGATTACTTGTAAGGGCAATTGAATGCAAATTGATTGCACACTGCAGTGACTGAATATAGCTGAAAAAGATCTATGGTTGCTATGTTTTAAAGCCTGTATCACAACTACAAGCAGCACTCTGTTTACTTAAGGTGGTCTTTTACTGTATGTTTGTTAAGTTCAGATTTATCATTTAATGCTTTGTTGACATAGCCTACATGTAGGCAGCAGGGAATCAGATGATTATTTTCTATATAAAATGTATTTCTGTATTTTATTTTATGTTCTGTGTTTTTCTTGTACTCAGTTCTGTTGTTTTTAGTAGGCTACTGATGATTTATGAAAGTGAAATTTAAAAATTTCCTGTTCCTACTGTGCACAACAGTAAAAATATGTTGGAAAAATACATTTTCCACAGAATAAGCTGTTTAAGTTATCAAGCTGTCTCATGTGAATTCATCCTTTACGTTTTATAAGATGACCACTGGATCTCTAAGCATATGTTTTGTACCTGTCATTGAACACGCACTTTTGCCTTTTTTGACAATAAAAAATTGTTCCGTGTCTTCATTAAGCCAACAAAAAAGTATAATTATTGTAGTTACAAAGGGTAAACGTAACAGTCAAAGTTGACCCCCACTCCCTAAAAAAAAAAAACTGTGACGCGTTTTAGTGCCACGTTAAAAAAAAAAAAAAAAATCCAAGATTACCAGATTGAAGTTTCCATATTTCGAGAATAATGTCCAAATTACTAGAATAAAGTCTTAATATTACGAGAATAAAGTCAAAATATTTAGAGAATTTAAATTGTAGAAATTAAAGTTATAATATTTTGACAGTATAGCCTTTGCGCATGAAATGGCCCGATTTGAGAACAACAGGAGAAGTTGCCATGCACCGACCGTGACAGCAAGTATACTTTTAAGGTAGAATAGTGAGTGGATACGACAGCTCTTTCAGTCGGCAAGAGAGATTTACAGCCTAACATGGATGGAAATTTAATGGCAAGGATTGTATGCAACCCAGTCAGGGAGGAAGCTACTAACAGTATAGGTAAGCCAAAAAGTTTTTTTCTCTCTCTCAACTTTTCTAGCAGTCTGCTGTGCAATTTGTGCCGATTGGGTGCAGTCGGGTCTGTGTCTTCCCAGCCGGGTTCAGGTCCAACTTTCGAATAATGGTCGGGTCCGCATCGGGTACGGGTAGTACATTTAAGGCATTTTTCGGGTCTGCACGGGTTCAGGTCCCACTTTAAAATAAAATACGGGTCCGGGTCGGTTCCGTGCTGCACATTTACGGGTCTCTTCGGGTTCGGGTACACATTTTTGGACCCGTGAAGACCTCTAGTCTGTAGAAAAAAACAAAGTGATATGTTTCTCAAAGAAGAGGAAATCCCCTAATATCAAAATAAACCTTTATGGGAAAACTTTAGAGTAAGAGAAATTGTTCCTCGGAGTATGGATGGATACAAAGCTAACTTTTGCATCCCATATAAAGAATGTAAAAAAGGAATAAATATTTGATATAATATATAAAGATGTTTAGCAGGGGTAGATTGAGGTGCAACCCGACAGGCATTGCAGAGTGTATATTGTGCAATGATAAGACCAATTATAGATTATGGCAATATAGTTTATAGCTCAGCATCAGAATCTTTGTTAAAAAAAGTTAGTGTTATTCAGTCTCAAGCATTAAGGATAGGAAGCGGGGCATTTTGAACATCGCCAGTTTCAGCAATGCAGGTGGAAATGGCAGAGAAGCCATTAAAATTTAGGACATTTAAGTTAAAGATGGCATATTGGAATTCTGTAAGGGGTCATGTAGACACCCATCCAGTCAAAGAAGTACTCCAAAAATGTTGGGAACATGAGTATACTAAGTCCAGGAGTTTTGGGTGGAATGCAGATATGGAGGCCAAGGAAATAGGAACTGATTGTATAAAAACAAGCCCTACAGTAGTAATACCTGTTATACCTCCTTGGTTGTTTTAAATGCCGTTAGTAGATTTACAGTTGCATGGTAAAATTAACGATAAGAATAGGTGTATGACTAAAGAGGAAATAGTAGATCAATATTTGAAACAAAAATATTTCAATTGTATTCAAATATGATGTATTCAGATGGGTCAAAAAATCCGGATTGCAAGTACACAGCAGCAGCGATATATATTCCATATTTCAAGCATAGTGTTGTGAAGAGGTTAAGTATAATCATGTATCCGTTTTTACAACAGAATTGATGGCAATTCTAATGGCAATGCAGTGGGTAGAGGAAGTTCGGGCCATAAGTGTGATTGTATGTTCAGACTCATATTCAGCCTTAAACAGTTTAAGTAGCGGGACGTCTGCATCTAGACAGGATATTCTGTTTGAAATTTTGCAGAATATTTATAGAATCAATCATATGGGAGTAAGTGTAGAATTTGTATGGATCCCTGCCCATGTAGGGATAGAAGGGAATGAGGAGGTGGATAAGTTGGCCAAAACAGCATTGAGAAAAGAGGAGGTTGAAATAGAAATTCCATTATGCAAATCAGAAATAAAAAGTATTATTAAAGCTGCAGTCATAAGATTATGGCAAGAGGAATAAAGAGTCAAAAGGAAGACATCTATTTAACATCCAATCGAAGGTGGGGAAAGAAAGGAAGGCATATGGAAACAGAAAAGAAGACACAGTTATAACTAGGCTTCGTATTGTAAGGAAGCAGACTGGACAACTTGGTAAGTAAACGTAAATAAAGTTTATTAACAGGAAGAGTTCGGCATCAAATAATAGGTAAGGAACTTAAGGTCAGAAATAACTGAAGAACAACTTTTGGAAGATCAAAAAGTCTTTTCCATTGTAGAAGGATGACGAACTGGAGGATTTCATCTTGGAATGACAACCACTAGTCCTGCACAGTAGCCAGAAGGGGGGTTCCGAGCCATTCTTTGAGAAACACAGAGGGTCAAGGAGCACACTGTATGAAAAGCAGGTAAGATAACAGGTACTCGCTCCTATAGTCCAAAGTGGCTCAATAGCTTGGACACTGACTGAACTGGCCATGTGTGATGTTTATATGTCATGTTCGTGAAGATTGAGATCAGTGGTGCTGACAGGTGTGTCTGATTAGTACTCAGGTGACAGCACCTTGTGAAGAAGTGTGGAGCCTGAGCTAGATGTAACATGTAAGGATATTTCAATCTTAATTGTTCCCTGGACATGTTAGGAAACAGTCAGAGTGCTGCAGTCATTGTGGAAGAACAACCTCCAAACTATTGAGCATGTATTATTACACTGTGAACCCCTATAGAATGGAGAGAAATCATCTTGTTGGAAATCTAAGAGATCTGGAAATTAATGTCATCTCAGTCAAAGATATATTTCAGAATGCAGAGAAACAGTCAAAGGTGTAAAATTTTTGTTAAAATTTTTTTTAATTAACAGGATATAATTTATTTTTTTTATTTTTTAAATTTAATATTTAATATGTAATTCTCCTTCCGCTCATTGAGGTTTCACACTCCAACCCAGTAGGTGGCGGAAATGCACCATAAGCTGGTTTGCCACCCGCCATTAAACCTAAAGAACCGAGTTCCTAGTGTTTTTGTTTTTCCCGCCTGGTTATCTCGTTTTGACTGTCTAGCCGCCTGCCTTTTTGGACTATCTCTGGTTACTGGATTATTCTCTACGATTGCCTGTGATATTCCTGTCTGCTCCTGCTTCTACCCTGCCTGTACGACCATGTCTTTGTCTCTCCCCTTCAATAAAAGCTTGCGTATGGATCCGCTCGCCTCTCGCCTCTCATTCCCGGTTACAGAAACAAAGACCAATTTTCAGCGTCGATTTTTAGGCTAAATTAGGATTAAATCTGACGGACCAAACAACGACCAATTTTCAACGTCGTATCTTTTGGGCTAAAAGAAGTCCATGATGGGCCGACTTGATTTAGCCCAAAAAACGACGTCCAAATGACATCTGGTGGCAGCAAACAGGATAAGTTAATATGATTATAGGATTATTTACCTCACTTAGCACAGTAATTTCACTGTTTAATGCAATATTTGATATGTTGCTGTGCAGGGTTAGGGTTTTATTCTGTAAATGATTAAAGGTGCAGTGTGTAATATTTAGGAGAATTTATTGGCAGAAATGCAATATAACATACAAAACTATGTTTTCAGAGGTGTGTAAAGACCTTACATAATAAGCCGTTATGATTTTATAACCTTCCCAGCTAACAATTTTTGGTTCCCAGAACGGTCTGGGAACGTTAGGTTTTGGTTCCCAAAACGTTCCCAAGAACGTTCCCTATTGGTTAGCCAGGAAAGTTTTCTTAACGTAAATAGAACATTCCCTGTAGGTTAGGGGAATGTTCTGGGAACCTATCGGGAACGTTCCGGGAACGTTCCCTGTAGGTTTCCAGAACGTATTTACAGTTTGTAAAATACACACGGATGTCTATGGAAGCAGCAGTAACAATCCATTCAAGTATAATTTGCCGACGTGTTTGATTTATATCAGATACACATAATGTAAGTAATGATATAATTCACTCCATTCCTTTCCCACTTCACCAGCTACTTGTATTTCGGGAGTAACTGGTGAATTTACGTGCTGTAAATCGGGCTGACAGGACTCTCTGAACGGCAGCGCGAACAAACATGGCGGCGCCCATCTCGCGTTATAGATCATGATCCAGATCGTTTATAACGGTTTTAAAACGGAAAAATACACTCACTTACACGTATTCGTGAATTGGAATATCAGATAGTTGAAAACATGGTAAGCAAAAGTGTGAATATTTTGAATAAAAAAGGAAAAACGAAATAAAAGCGATACGTCTGTCATACAGCGCTATAGTGGCTGCTGTGTCAATCATGACGCGTCGCCATGGAAACAGTAAAGTGAACGTTCTAAAATAACGGTCGCCTAAAAAAAACTCACTCTGGAGGGTCAGATAGAATATTTTAAACTAGGGATGCATCGGTATCGGGCCCGATACTGAGCTCCTGTACTCCTACTCGTTAAAATGCCCCGATACCAAACGCCCATACCACATCATGTGACAAGTGCGTATGCAGGCAAAGAAAAACCGACAACAAAACAACAGACAGCAGAATGGAGTCATTAGAGTATAAGGATGTCTATGAAGTATGTGTATGTAAGTAATATAATGTTAAACATTCAGTATTAAGCTTGTATAACTGGTGCGCGTCAGCTGATAGGCACGGAGACTGGATTGAGCGCGCAGCGGCCAAGATGTGCGGGCTTGTCGAGTTAATATCCCGCCTTGACATCACTGGAAAGTTTGTAGTTCGGTGAGATATGTCAAAAACAATTTAAGTAAATCAATGCACAAGTTATTTAAGGGTATATAGAGAGAGAGGGGGCGAGAGAGAAAGCGCGAGACAGAGAAAGAGAGAGCGCGCGCGCTGTTGCGTGATCTTCATTGATGTTCGCATATTTAGCACACGCATCTTTTGGATTAAAACAAATTCGTAGACATAATATATATATATATATATATATATATATATATATATATATATATATATATATATATATATATATATATAGGGGCATTCGCTATAAACATCGGGTTTTTTTCAACCTTAAGCATACAGGAATGTCCGGCGAAAGTGAAACTATAGCAGCCTGTGTGAAATGCGATGCATGTTTTGCTTCAGGAGTGATTCTCCATTATTTGTGTCGCTTTGGATTGTAGCCTAAAATAATAATATTTTTTGGTTATTTTTTGTTATTTTAGTTTTTTACTATCAAATTAAGTTATAAATATTAGATTTCCCCCATTCATTTTAATACAGAACAATATTTTGTCAGCCAAAGATGGTAAAAAATTAGCTACCATATCTTTTTCTAAAATACTATTAAACCCATATTGTTTTTCTTGAAATTTTGTCACTTTTTCTCATTTAGGGTCATGAACATGCATGCAAAGTTTCAACATGCTGATGTGTTTTGACATGAATAAAAAAAAATAGTTACATTTGTACTGTTCCCGGGTCAATTTGACCCGCCTATTTTAATGTTCTGAGCAACTCTACAGACCCAAAATAATAACATTTATTGGTTAGATTTTGTTACTTTAGTTTTTTTACTATTCTATGAAGCTAAAAAATTCTTTCCCCCAATATATTTCAATGCAGAAAAATATTTTGTCAGCCACAGATGGTAAAAATTAGCTATCTTTTATTTTTTTCAATCTATCTGAAATACTATTTAACTCATTTTGTTTTTCTTGAAATTTTGTGACTTTTTCTCATTTAGGGTCATGAACATGCATGCAAAGTTTCAACACGCTGATGTGTTGTGAAATGTGCATACAGAAATTTTTATACGTTTGTTATGTTTACGGGTCAATTTGACCCGCATAGGAAGCCATTCAAAAGCAACCGTACAGACGCAAAATAACAAATTCCTTTGCTGTATGTCAGAGCTCCTCAACTCTAGTCATGGAGCGCCTTCGAGTGCCAGCATCTTGATGAGTTTAACAACTTTTTAATTTCAAAGTCTGCGAAAACAAAACTCTTTAGCCTTTTATAACTGTAAGTCCCACTTTTTGTTAATAAACATAATGACTTTTCCAGCTAAAATGGTTATAAATCTTGAATACTTTGGAGCACAATTTTATTTTTTATATTTTATGTAAAATATACATTTTACAAAACATGTTTACCTCCAAATCTTCAAGTAAATCAAAGCCAGTCATCTGAACAAGTTTTGTGCCAAATTTTAGATTGATATCTCAAAAAAATTATATTTAAGTAAGATTTTGTGGATGCAGTACCAAACTTTCCACTAGAGGGACTCTTGATTTCCATTTATATTTTGAGTGTTCTGGACCATATATTTTCATAATTTTCTAAATATTTATGAAGTAGACATCCTATTCAGAAATAGTTTGGGCAGTAACTTTATTATTTGATTTGAATTCAATCTCCAAAACAAGTATAAAATACATGTAGAATAAGAGTACGTTTGGCACCATATCACAAACAGAGAATCTATCGCTATTTATCTATTGCTCTGTCATTTTTTTTTTTTTTTTGAAAAACAGTCACGAAATATGAAAACTAGAGTCCGAAACCTTTCAAATGATATATAGTTTGTCATAATTACTTTAGGTTTAGATCAAGATATTATCATTAAAATATGTGTAATCACAAACATCCCACAGGCGTGGGGGAGGGGCAGTCAAAAATAGTGGTTAAAAACATTTTTATGAATCGTAAATTCAGATATTCATTGTTTGTAATGTGTGAAAAGTATTGATATTAAAAGTTAATTGATTTTATTTGATTGTATGTTTTTTTTCATATAGTAATTTTTGTGCAATTACATTGAATCCAATACGGGTAAATTTGACCCGAACCATACAGGAAGTGACCTGATTTCGAACAGTACATAGCACCAAATAACACTAACTTCAACAAAATATTGGATTTTAAAAATGTGAATTTTATTTTTACAGACATTGAAAACGAATAACATTTATTTGACTTTACTTAGAATAATATTACATTCGTTTCTTACCACTGAATTAACGACGATGTGCTTCTCTCTTTTGGTCAGTACACAAAAACTTCTCCGTTAACATCATGTTCTCTTCAATTAGACGTGTCAAATTTCCCTGAAATCACAATATTTACTCTCCTATATATGTATTAATTATAAGTAATTATTCATTAAAGCGATCAATCAACGAATGTTAGTCAGTAAAACGAAATGACCGTTAATTTTTAAATTACGCGGGTGCGCGGCTTTCTGTGGAAGGCAGGATTGAGCGCGTGCTAGAGAAGCGCGTGCATATCAGAGGCGCGCAGAAAAGAAATATACAAACAAACCCAGTGTTAATGATATGATTTTCTGACTACGCTTAACCTTGGCTCAATTGGAATTATATTATAATTATAATACGATATGACCACTTTGATGTCTACACTTTATTAAACGCTTATTTCAGACATGAAATTCTGCAAAAAATAGTTTATGATGAAAAAGAATACATTTCAGCATGAGAATGATCAGAAAGATCTGCCAAGTTTTTATTAGTTTACAGGGATATGACAACTAAAAATAACCTGCAGGGAATGCTCTGGGAAGGTTCTTTATAGGTTATAAAAATAAAACTTAAAAACAACCTGCAGGGAACGTTCTGGGAAGGTTGTTTTTAGGTTATAAAATAAACCAAAAAATAACCTGCAAGGAACGTTCTGGGAACGTTCCCTGTAGGTTGTAAAAATGCAATCTAAAAATAACCTGCAGGGAACATTCCGGGAACGTTCTCTGTAGGTTATAAAAATAAAACCTAAAAATTACCTGCAGGGAACGTTCTGGGAAGGTTGTTTTTAGGTTATAAAATTAAACCAAAAAATAACCTACAGGGAACGTTCCTAGAACGTTCTCATTTGGTTCCCAAAAAACTAACCAAACGGGAACCATAGGGGAACGTTAGGGGAACGTTCTGTGTTTGCTGGGTTAGAACGAGCAATTTATATCTACATACACCGCGGGTCCCCTTACATGGAAGTCGCCATTTAGTGCCGCCATGTTTCTATTAGCCCTAAACGGACAAACTTCTGCAGAGCGCGTTTCGTTTCTGGTTGTCCCTGACTTTGTAAACGGGGAGAAAATGTCTGCTGCTAACGTAAGTATTTTCTTTTCAATACCTCTGTATAGCATTGTGTCTGTAGTGTGCTATCATATGTGTTCTAATGAACAAATATAGATTAAGTTAAAATTAGCGGTAGGCTACCTAAAACAAGAATTGGAAAGTCCATGATGTTTTTATTGACAAGTCTTGTTAATTGATCTTATGTTTACTATTGTTCCTACAATTATTAATTTGCTGATTTATTACTTAATATTAAAGAAAATAAAATAATAAAAAAGAACAGATGCTTTGGCTTGAGTTTAAGTAATTTTACACTTATTTTTTTATTATTATTTTCTGAGATCTCTTAATTGCTCTGATGCCTCTGTATCCTCTTCCCTGGACATATGACTGATTTATGACTGATCTGAAATCAACATTTTGCATAGGCTTAGATCTCTGTTGAGACCAATTCATGACTGCTGCCATTCATTTTTTACATACTACATCCTGGGCTCTCGCCAAACTACTTGTGTTTTTTAACAGTAGAAAACGTGATGAACAGATTCAAAAGCCAAACTCTATAATATGTGTGGTGAACATAGGAAGGTATTTTTTTATACCTTATTTTTACAATTCATATTAGCTATATATATGTAACAATTGTGGCATGTTTACATTTACAAGGTGACAAAGTTTTTGACAAGTGTTTAACAATTAAAAATGAACCATGCTGTAGGGAACTTTCTTACCAACTCAGGTTCCTTTTCCAGTTTCCATACTGTCTTTTGTCCTGTGACAACCACTCAGTGGCAACCACAACTTTTTCATGTTGAACATATGATACTGTGATGATGAATTTTTACATATATGGCTAATATTCCAAGAGACAGTACACATCACTAACCTCATAATCATTTGGCACCTCGCATGAATAGGATACCTCTCTCCTAAACATCAATTAGAATAGGATATAAGCTTTACTGCAGACATATTGAACTGAAAATATGACACATATTCAATTTTATAAGTGAAATGTAATGAGCGGGGGCCTCTTTATATGTAATATAACTTTGAATTATACCAGTTCATTTCATTCTTCATTTCAGTTGTAACAACCTCACTAAAACCTGTAAAGAGATGACAGCAACCCCTGCAAAATTATCATTATGATCACAATATGTAATCAATGCCTTAAAATGTTTCTACTTACTTGAATGATGTTAATTAACCAGATCCAGTCTGTATCCAGACCAGATGATGGATCAGAACCTAGAGACAACCACAACCTCTCTGAATGTCAGCTGAGGCCATGACAACTAGATGTGCCCTAGAGACAGATCCACGTTGTCACAAGACAGCCATCGACACAACTGAACTGAGCTGGATGATGACTTCACCGACTCTATGAAGAGCTGACTTTAACAGAAAAAAATGTACTGTTTACTTTTAGAGCTGCCTTTCAGGATAATTAAATTTTGTTTGCATTATTGACAGTTTTCCTGTTTAGCACTGTAAAGCTGCTCTTACTGTAATAAGCACAATATAAATAAAGATGACTTGACTTGATAGACCTTTGTTAAAAACAAAAAAACAAACAAACAAAAAAAAAAAACATTCTGCCATATGCAACCCTGGACCACAAAAAAACAAACAAACAACAACAACAACAACAAAAAACAACAACAAAAACAAACAAACATATTTTGTAAATATATCAAGACCTTTTTTTTTTCTTTTGTTTGTTTGTTTTGTTTTTTGATTACAGATTTTAAAGTAGTTGTATCTCAGCCAAATAACTATCCTAACAAACCATACATCAATAGAAAGCTTATTTATTCAGCTTTTAGCCGATGTATATATGTCTTTTTACAAAAAATTGTCCCTTTTGACTGGTTTTGTGGTCCAGGGTCACATATGGACATTGCACTGACATGTGTCATTTCTGACATAGCAGATCTTTTCCTAGTAACAGAAACATGCATTTTATGTAATGCTGCTTTGAAGTTACAGTATATGTATTGGTAAAAGTGTTTTTTTGTGATTTTGCTTTAACACCTATGTATATATGTTTGATAGACATCAAATAAATGTTTGTTAAACATTAAATAATTTGTTGAACTTAAATAAGCTTAATAAGCTCAGATAATTCACTGCGTCCTATCTGTGTCACTAATTCGAAATTATAGGCACAATGCAAAACTATAGCTTGTTTATCACTTCTTCTTTATCAATATTTTTTTTTAAAAAAAGAAATAAAGTTAAAGTGCTTGATGTCCCTTTAACCACAGCAATATTCCTACTTGAATAAAATTAATACACAAATTAAAGATTTTTTGTAAATACTGCAAATACAGGCGTTTTACAAAGTAAATACCTTATTGTTAATTGTTATTAGGAAAACAAAATCCATTTAATCCACGAATGTAGCCTAAACAAAACAATCTGGGCGTGGTCTGTGAGACGCCACATGAAAACGCATTAAACTTCCTTTAAACGGCGTCTGATACATTGGAATAGCGAAAGGTAAAACAACAGAGTTCAATATTGATACAAACATTCACAAATAACCTGGAAAGCTTTTGAAATCTGTTTCGTACAAAAATTCCACGTGACGAATCTGTGGCCGTCCAACATCTGCTGGAATCTCAGGTAAAACTATTTGCGTGGACGCGCATATCCCCAGATAACAATCCCAAGTTGATCCATAACACCGGCACCACGGTCTTGACTGTATCATCACTGTCTTTATTGGGGCTTTATTTAGCGAATATTTACATTTATTCACATATGACTGGATGTGGTAGATCATAATTTTGGCTAATGCATGACGCAACTGTATGATGCGCATCAGATGCGATTTAGAAGTGGGTATACTCAAAGTCGCCTGATAAAGAAGTGGGTACCACTGGTTGAGCTGAACATAACAATGTTGAGCCGGCATCGTGATCCCATCGCACCCCCTCCTCCCTTTCCCCTCCCGCAAGCCACCGCATCCCAATGCCGTGTTCGGAAAGAAAGTTGTGTTTTAAAGGCAATAAACATTAGATGGATATATATATATATATATATATATATATATATATATATATATATATATATATATATATATTTCATTACTTTCTCTCGCAGTTATATCGTTAAGTAATTATACTGTATATAAATTGCGGGCATCAGGGGGCCGCTAATAATGTGCATGGCATTGAAACTGATTTCGTATGCACGATCGCATTTCACTTTCACTTTTCATCATGATGTTTCACTGTAGACTTCGTCCGATGCCAATTTGGTAGACGTCGCCCAACCCTACGAACTGTCATACAAAAAATCTAACTAAAGTCAGCGAATAAACCTGAGACAATGATCAATGAGTAACAGTAATATTCGCAATAACATATTGGTTTACTGAATAATTGAGTCAATATCATTCTTTGACTTAAATTTGTACAGAAAAGTCATCGCTTGATTGACTACTGTCAGGTGTAACAGACAACGACATTTTTATCCTGTGTCAGCTTCCGTAGCTTCTGTATGCGTTTCGAAAGGGCGGAGTAAGCGGGGGACTGAGTCGTTGGTTGAAATTCGAATCCTCACCGCTAGATGCCGCTAAGAATTACACACTGCACCTTTAACGAACGTTAAGTAGCAGCCTATGAGGTACTTTTTTGCCTCAACAATCGCTTTATCGTTAAATAAAAGTTGTATGTATGTGCACGTACAAAGTTGTATTTACATACAGAACACATCCTTTTTTATCAGTACCGTCCATTTTTAACGCTTCATGAAAACAGGCATGATCTCCTCCTGACCGCAGACGCAGCTAGGTTTACAAGCCACTTTTCCTCATTTTTTAATCAATTTCTTGCCTTTTCCTCCTTAAGAACAGCAAATTTTCATACACGATACGAAATGAAATTTTCTCGGTTTGACCGATTTCTATATATATATATATATATATATATATATATATATAAAACTGAAAACACAGTTATTATGAGTCATTTTTCTGCTACTGATTCCTATAGAGAAAAATCACTTCCTGTCCTCCATCTGCATTTCGCGCGTCCTCAGAATCACGTGATTGCAAACAACCTGTAAAGACCTTTCGGCACGCCCCTACTTTTTGGCACGCCCATTGCTCCAGGCTCCAGCTACCCCGTCTGCCTATTGGGGCTTTCATTTGGAATGCACCCACGATTGAAGAAGTGGTTGTAGTGTGGGCTGAACATGAACATGAACATGAACATGAACTTGATTTTGAGTTTGAGTTTTGTGTTGCTGTTTTTACTCGCACATGGTAAGATATTTTATGTTACAATTTCTGTTCTAGTGAACCATAAAAATGAACGACGACCGTTGCGCAGTTTTTGGCAGATGGTTTTATCCAACCCTACGCATTTGATCCGGTGCACGTGGCATGCATGGCATAAACAGTTATGTTCCTCTGCTATTTGATTGCATGTAATAAATTAGGAATCTAGCTATATTTGTCAATATCAATGGTCTGAAAAAAACATTTTCACGATACTCCTCTTGTATTATTTTATTTGGTTTAATTAGGCTAATTCTTCATTTCAGGTTCATCTGGCTTTGATAATGTGTCGGTGCTTGTGATGGAGGGAGATTCGGTCACTCTAAACACTAATGTTGAAACAGACAAACAAGAATACATAAAATGGTATGTTAATGACACCCGCATCGCTGATATAATTGGAGATCTCAGTTATTTCTGTACAGATGTTCAGTGTAATGAAGGAACTGAGAAATTCAGGGACAGACTGAAGCTGGATCATCAGACTGGATCTCTGACCATCATGAACATAAGAACCACAGACTCTGGACTCTATGAATTAAAGATCATCAGCAGCAGAAATAGTGAAAAGACTTTTAATGTTACTGTTCATGGTGAGTGAGCTAATTAATTGAGTGAACCTGTTTAAAAGCAAGTTAAATTTGTTAAAATTATATTTATTTTTGCAGTGACAAGATAAATTTATTTCTATTGGTGAATTGAAAATTTTAACTGTTTTGTTTTCCATGTGGAAACTTTGTTCTGCTATAATCTGTTTGAATGAGGATTAACCCTTTGACGCGTAAGAAGAAAACTTGGTCATTCTTGGCTGTTCCCTGAAGAACACGATCACACGTGTGATTAGAACGTTGATCTGCTTTCGCACTTTGCCGGGACGCAATCTCTTGTCATATTATCACAACTATTTAAGTGTTTTTAACCATATAATGCTTATTTTAGGTTCCAGATCTTTAAATACACATAAGTACTAGCAAAACCATACATTCAGAATTTTAAAAAAATACACGCTAATATCTATTGAAGCGACAATAATGATTCTACAAATATAATCTGACGGCATGTTTTATTAAAATCATATTCACAATGTGTAGGTAACTGTAAAGTTTACTCTGCTCTTCTCCCAGTTCACTGGAGACTTCCTTTAATGTTTTTCGGTAGGAGAGGATGAATTTGCGGGCTGTAAATCCACAGCTCGGATTCAGCGTGAACTAACATGGCGGCGCCCATCACCCGGTATAGATCAACTAACGCGGTCATTATAAAAAGTGTTTAAACCTCCAAATACATTTACTTCTGCATATTTCAGAATCAGAATATCAGATATTTCGGAATCTAGCGAGCAGGTTCGTGAATCTTAACAATAAAAAAAAGAAAAACGAAATCTCAAACCATGTGTCTTACAGCTCTATATGGCTGCGTTGTGTCACGAGACAAGCATGAGGCGTCGCCATGGAAACAATAAGGCGATAAGTTCTAAAATAATGGTCGCCTAAAAAAACTCACCCTGTGGGCTCAGCTAGAATATTTTAAACTCACGTGTGAAAGGGTTAATGTAAAATTTAATAATTTGTGAAATGTGTGAGAATATAGACCAATTATCTGTTTGTAAACATTCAGGATGCGTGCGCAGCATGGTTGCAGAAAACCCGGAGAGATCGCCTTTTCAGCTAGAGAATTACAAGGATACGGCACAAAATACTTAGATTTGAAAAGAGTATAGATTATATTGATTATATGTCATTTTCAAAATGTTATTCGCATATAACAACAGCTTGTCACCCAGCCATAAGCAAAGTTATTCAACGAAACTGACGTTAGATAGTGGGATATTCTTACAGACCCGATACAGGGATGATGTTTTTTTTATGGACGGTTCAAGTGGCAGTCTGTGGAGCCATGGAATAAAAGAATAAAAAACAAAAACTTATATTGTTTTTCAAAATTCTGACTATTTTCGCAATTCCGAGGTTATATCCCACAACTCTAGACGAAAAACAACTCGTCATTCTCTCTTTTCCCCTTGGCTCAGAGTTATAGAGTTATATCCCACACTACTGCTTTTTCTCTCAGAATTAACAAACTCACTAGTTTTGTTAAATCGAGTTCTAACAAAAATCAGAATTGTGAGACGACAAAAAAAAAAAAAGTTAATAGTTTAAAAAATGTCATGCTGTAACTGTAGGGCTAATACAGTACACCCCCTATGAACAGCATATGTGAATATTATGTAGACCTATTGTTTAAATCAAATTTATGCTTTAAAAGTAGAGTAATCATAGCAGTTTTCATCCATAGTGTGTCCGTTTAAACGTCTGCGTTTAGCTTCAAATGGTGTCTTTGACTACAGTATTGTATAAAAATTATTTGCATTCCGATTTTGACATCAAAAGGCACAATAATATTTTTTTTCCTCTTATTCCATGGAGTTTACCCATTTACCTCCACTTGCTACCAGTGTTTTTCTGCAACCAGTATGCGTGCGCCGCTGCAAATGACGTCACTGTGACGTCTACTCGAAATTGGTCTATAGATTCATTTTGCTTTTCGAAGAGCATGATTGTTGTAGTTGTTGTTGTGTGTGCCTGTTTTTGGCTTAATATCCTCCAGCAGCTGTTGGTTTGTGTTTCAGGAGTTCCTGCTGCTGAAGGAGATGAAATTAAGAGAAAATCGGTGAAGGAGGGAGAATCTTTTGTTTTAAATCCTGGTGTAACAAACTCAAATTATATGATGTGGTTTTTTAATAACACATTTGTTGCTGAAATCATTGGAAATCCAAGTAAGATCTGTACAGTTCAGAATGAAGAAAGATTCAGAGACAGACTGAGGCTGGATCATCAGACTGGATCTCTGACCATCACAAACATCAGAACCACAGATGCTGGAGATTATCAAATACAGATGAGCAGCAGCAGATTCAACATAAAAAGGGGCTTCAGTGTTTCTGTCACTGGTGAGTACAGTTTACTTTTATCTCCCCTGAGCAAAATTAAAATACCCCAGCATTAATAAGCCTTTTATTTTATTGATTATTATACACTATAGTTGGGTTAATCACGTTCACATCATGTTACACACCACTTTTTTTTTTTTTTAATATATATAAATGTGCTGATGTTTCCTGTTCATCTCAAAGCAGAAGTGTAAATATGAGAAAAATACATTGGTAAAAATTATTATTAGTCACTCAATATACAACAATGACTGTCCATCCTTATCTTTTTCAGATTTAAGTCTGTCTTCAGCTTCAGTAGGAGGAATATGTGTTGGTGTCCTGCTGCCTGTGGCTGCAACTGCTTCTGTGTTTTTTGTTTGCAGCAAATAAAGAAAGATGTGAGTTTTAGTAAGCAGAACCTTACTGCTTACCTAAAAAATTTATTATTATTATTATTATTATTATTATTTTATTTTTTACCCATGATCCAATCTAGGTCATTTTATCCAATCCACCCTAATTTGATACTTGTATTTTTCTAGTGCTTGGTGCATGCTTCAAATACATTCAAGTTATTAAAACCAATCCAGTGTATACAGGGATGTGCAGAGAGGGGGCAAGGGCTCAGATGTAAGAGAGGGGGACCTCCAGTTGCCTTCAGAATTGCCTTAATTTTCAAATACTGCTCACTGCAGAGCCAAATGGTCTGTAGCTCCCCCTCTCTGGATGTCCAGCTCCACCTCTGTGTGAACTAATGGGTGGAGTTATGTTAATAGGGTGTGTTTAGGTGTCTGTCTCCACCCATTACCTTGGGGGCTCCATCTCCATCTCCATCTCCATCTCCTCTCCTCTCCTCTCCTCTCCTCTCCTCTCCTCTCCTCTCCTCTCTTCTCCTCTCATTTGGCTCTGCAGCAAGCACCCTCTCTAACTGTTCCAGAGATGTTTGTCCATTTTGACATGAAAGCATTATGCAGTTTTTTTTTTTTTTAGAGGTGGGAATCTTTCATTGCCTTATGATTAGATTCATATCTATTATTTGGGTTATGATTTTTCATTAGATTATCTGTGCACACTGGACATCAAATGCACCAGTAGGTTATTTTGACACACAACCACTAAAAAAATAACCATTATCTTCCTAATAAATGAAAAATATTTTACTCTTCCCGTATGTGCCCGAATCCGAATACCGTGTTCGTGTTCGGAAAAGACATGATGTATATATTTCATGGGGGGATATATTACAGGCATTATTCAAATGTGGGGCATTGAAATAGCTTTTGAATGTGCGCTTGCTTTTTACTTTTACTTTCGAGATTTGCAATCTCACATAGAGTTTCATGTAAATCAGTTCTTGATTGACAGCTCCTCTTCTAGCCAATTAGTCGTAGAGGGGATTTTGACATCACACCAATGCGCCGCATTAGCTGCTGAATGCTCAGTCTTCTGTTCACACTTGTACAGGTGAAAATGAATAACTGTCAGCTTGGGCAACATCTTTCCAAACAGGACACTGTTAAATGCGTCTGTCTGTCAGTGCTGTAGGATTTCCGCGGGTCTTAAAAAAAGTCTTAAAAAGTCTTAAATCGCTTTTCCATGAATTAAGGCCTTTCAAAAGGTCTTAAATCAGAGCAGTAAGTCTTAAATTCATATGATCGTGGCATTAATTTTCATGAGGGATTGTTACCTGAGGTGTTTCATTTTAAAGTGAAGAGAAAGCGTAATTTCTGTTACATGGCTCAGGTCGCTCAATATTCATTAAACAATACGCGGTGGATGGCGGTATTTGCTACTTCATCTGTCAGTCACCTGAAGAAGAACTTGTCGTTTTGATTTTTTTTTTTTTTTTTGTTACAGTAATAAAAATCATTTAGTTTAATTGGAGAACAGACAATCCAATTAAAACTGAACGCGGCTTCTCAATGCAGTGTGCCGAACGACAGTTGCATCACAGATCAGATTTCATTTATCACATAAAGTGAGTCAAGCTGACTGACAAGAGAGAGGTGAGAAAGACAAGATTATGGCAGAAGAGTTTCAAAATGAAATGCAAAAGCACCTGTTTTATGAAAATATTGGATTTTGAAAAGTCTGTTGACTTCTGCCATTTAAAAGTCTGTGACATTTATTTGTTTCCACAGTGTTTGCTGATTTTATGTATAAAAACTGTTTTTTTTGTTTGTTTGTTTGTTTGTTTTTCAATGTTATATTAAGCGTGCAAGGTGTATGCCGTGCTTCCAAGCTTTCTTATTTGTTTTGCTAAACGTTCTATGTTTCTTATTGATTTGGTTACACAGTGTTTTTCAGTTTTGTGAACTGGTTTAAACTTTGTGTAAGTAAGTAGTTTATATTATCTATATTATGCAAGTTATTATTTTTATATTATATTATTTGTTTTGTTAATAAAAAATTTGGTACGTTAAGTGGTAACACTTTAGAATAATGGTCCGTTATTAACAAACAACTATGCAGGAAGTAATAGGTAGTACTACATTAACACTGAGCTTAGTATTGTTAACTAATATAGAAGCAATATTAACTAAGCAGTAAGTAATAGCAAATATTGGTAGTTCCTTATGAATAAAAACAATGATGGTCAAAAACAGTTTGCATCTTTAATAAAGACATGGACTGCATTGTGTTATGCACAAAACAACATCTTCCAGATTATGATGTCTGTTAGGTTAGAATATCACTAGGGCCTCAGAAATGTATGGCTGTACAGTATATGTCAGATATAAAATATATTATATTATTTAATAAAAAAAAAAAACAAAAAAAAAACATGTGAAATCAATTTAAACCCCTCAGAAATTACTCAAGCATTACCTTGTCAGCCCACAGGAACTACTAGTGATCTGGACCATTATTTTAGAGTAAACATTAACATAACATTAACACTAACAAATTAACAAGTTAAAAAAAAAATAAACATATCACCAATACTCAAGTGGACTGACAAGGTAACACTTGAGTAGTTAGTGAGGGGTTAATGTGTTTTTCACTTTAAAATAATGGTCCAGATCACTAGTAGTTCATGTGAGCTAATACGAAAAACAATTTTATTGTAGTGAAACTGCTTAATTTTCTTTTGTGTGTTTTCTGGATGCTTGGGACAATAAAATCAATTACACAACTGTATTAGGCCTAATAAAATCATAGTTATAGGTAACTGTCTAGATCTACAACTGTAATTTATATATAATACAATTTAATTGTAATTTATTGATTTACTTTTATAATACGTTCTATTTTGACCCTGGATAATGTGTTTTTACTTCAATAATGAGGGAGGGGGCACAACAATACAATTCTGCTTAGGGACCCCATTTGGCCAGCAGCGGTCCTTAAAACTGAAGGAAAGTGGAAAAAAAGAGGGAAAACTCAAACAAACTAAAAACAAACAACTGCTTGATGCTGAATTGCTGCTAATTTGAAAGTGAAAGTAAACTGCTCCCTTTCACGATATGACTGTAGGCGAATAAATACGGGTGAATATAACCGTGACAGGTCGCTAGGATGGCTTATTTAACATTAATGGATCGCCAGGCAGGCGTACAGCACTGACAGACAGACACGTATAACGGTGTCCTGTATGGAAAGATGTTGCCCAAGCTGACAGTTATCCATTTTCCCTGATTTACATGAAACTCTAACAGCAACATTTGGAAAAGCGAGCGCAGAATCTGGAAACAACAGCGAAGAGAATCCCATAGTTAAGGTCATAGTCAGCAACATTACACAGATAGGCTGTGGTGTTTAAATGATGCTCAGTAGGTACTAAAATAGGGTGTTCAGTCCTGCTCCTGGAGGACCACAGTCCTGAAAAGTTTAGCTACTAACACAAACTTTAGGCAGATTTGTTGAGGCAAGTTGGAGATAATCTCTGTATGACAGCAGACCTTCAGACCCCGGTATTAAAAGCTCAAATCATGCCAAGAAAATACCCCTCACACTATTACACCAGCAGAAGCCAGAATCAGTGATACAAGGCAGGATAGATCCATGCTTTCTTGTCATTTATGCTAAATACTGACCCATGCAGAAGAAGTTGGAGATATATTGGCTTGAGTCTGAATGACACATCTGAAAAGTGAGTTTTGCATGCATCAGTGCAAGTTAAAAAAGTGAGTAAATATGCATCAGTGCTGACTCGAGCTGTAAACTGTGTTAGACAATTCAGTCCAGTTTGGTAAACTGGCTTATCCAGAACTGGTTCAGAATAATGATTTGTTCACAAAACATTGCTTTATTAGATAAAGCTGAATTAACAAGATGGAAATTGTGTGTGAAGATTGTAATTGTAAGATTGTAAATAACCAAAGTTATGTGTTTGTTACTGTTTTTCATACAGACACCAGGATGCAGCACAATGATCAGGTAAGATACTATGAGCACTAAAATTGTCTGACTACAAAAAATCTGATTCGATCTGCAAGCTGGTAACATGGTTTGTGTGTTTTACTTGGGTTGATTCAAAAATCATTACATTGAAACAATAACTGACTCAAGAACAGGACACTGCTCTTTTTGTATTTTATTTTATATTGAACAGTGGTATATATATATATATATATATATATAACGCAATCAGATTGATTTAATTATATTATTATGATAATGATATAATTATATTTATTTACCGTACATTATGACTGTGCTCTAGGTTTAGGTTGTAACATAAACATGCTCTTTGAACAGTTTTCTCATTTTTATTGATGTTATTTTTGACATTTTGATACGTTTTGCTCTATCTTTCAACATGCCGTCTGATTTTCATGCTCTAGTTTTTATTAAAGAGGAAGAGATTTATGCTCCATGTGAACAAAGCTACAGAGAATCTGCCATATCACATTTAAATGCGATATTTATTGTGTGAATTTTGTCATACAATGAACAGAATTACTGTGATATTGATGACCGTAAAAATGTTGGTAACCATAATCATGACAAGAAATTTTCATACCATTTCATCTCTATTTCTCATCAGAAGTAACAAAACTTGATCATTGTGCAATAGAAATAATGTTTGATGTAGGTAAAAACTGTGGACCCTGCAACCCTACTTACTATGGGCCAAATAGAGCCCTCTTTAAAGGTCTTGAAGGGCATCTTGTTTGTGCTTGTCCTTAGAATGTTGAGCATGAAATAATTCAGAATAATTCTGATGGAGTAGGACAAATAGAAAATGGGGTGAGTGACAACCAACAAGAGAAAGATAGGGATACATCTGAGAACAAAGGAAGTGATGATGGTTAAATAATTGAGCAAGGAAATAATTATGAAGAAATTGTGAATAATGGGGAAGAACTGGGACAGGAGAAAACTGAGGTAAATAATGCTGTTGTTGGTAGTGTTGTAGAAGTAGAAGTGTCCAGGGACATTCATATGACAGATGATGACAGTCTTTTTAAGACACCGACACTGAAAAGAAAACTACTGGGAAGAGAAGGGGGGAAAAAGCAATGAAAGAACAGTTTCAGTAAAAGCAGATAAAGGAGAAGATGGATCATGGAGTTATATCTGATCGTAGTAATTCTGATGATTCATTAGCGGAGAGTGAGAGTGAATCTGTGAGTTCAGTTGATTCAGTTTCGCTAAGGAGATCTGGAAGGAATGCTTATACTCCTGAGAAGATTAAAAGTTTTCTGCAAAATACAAAAGGAATGAAGGGAGTCTCACAGAACAAGAAGTATACAGGTTGAAGAAAATTGTTCAAAGGTTGAGATCAACCATGTTAAGTGATGGAAAAAGCAATGCCTTTCTCTTTTTTTTTTTATTTATGAATAATTTAAGACTGGGCAGTTTGAACATTAAGGGTGCAAGGGATTACAGAAAAAGAGCAATGTTATTTGAGTTAATAAGGCAAAAAAATATTGATATGTTTGTTTAGGAGACTCATACTGATGTGCAAAATGAAAGTATGGAAAATGGAATGGGAAGGGGAGGTTATTATGAGTCATAAGACGAACATCAGTGGAGGTGTAGCCATTCTATTAAGGAAAAATATAAGATAACAGGTTCTTTTGAAGTGGAAAATATAGTTGATGGACAGTTGTTAAAACTACGAGCTAAGCTTGAAAACTTTGTTGTATTTATAAATATTTATGCTCCAGTTCTGGGGGGTAAAATAGTTTTGTTTTTAAATAAGGTTAGAGATGTAGTAGAAAACTGCAAACCTGAAGAGTTTCTCTTTATTGGGGGTGATTTTATTTGTGCAGAAAATGATACTATAGATAGAGATCATAAAGAACCTCATATGGAATCACAACGTGTTTTGTGAAAAATTATGAAAGAATATGATTTGTATGATATTTAGAGTTTTGTTTAGAACTCAGAGGCAGTATACATGGTCACAAGTGAGAGAATATCATGTAACAATGGCTAGACTTGACAGGTGGTATTGTTTTAAACATCATTTTAATACCATTAAGGGTTGTACAATTTCACCTGTGGGCTTTTCAGATCATGGTTTGGTCAGTTGTAATATTTTTATTAATAATGTCAAGCCAAGAAGTGCTTATTGGCATCTTAATACTGGTGTGGGATAACTCTTTTTGTGAGGTGTTGAATTTTTTTTTTTGGCAAAATTAAGAATAAGAAGTCATCTTTTGTTTCTTTGCAGCAGTAGTGGGATAATGGAAAAATACAGATACAGCAACTGTGCCATATATATATATATATATATATATATATATATATATATATATATATATACATATATATATATATATATATATATATATATATATATATATATATATATATATATATATATATATATATATATATATATATATATATATATATATATATATATATATATATATATATATACGTATATATATATATATATATATATATATATATATACGTATATATATATATATATATATATACATATATATATATATATATATATATATATATATATATATACGTGTATATATATATATATATATACGTCTGTTACTACAGACGTTTCCAGATTTCTGGAAGATCTAGAGAGAGAAATATTAGAAATACAAAATTCTTTGGAGTCTGTCAGAGATCGAGAACGTACTAAGGTTCTCAAAAATAAAAAGAAGCCTTTAGATGATTTGTTGGGGATTATGGCACAGGGTGCTCTGGTACGATCAAGGTTTCAAAGTGCAGCACAGATGGATTGTCCAGCAAAGTGTTTTTTTTTTTTTTTTTTTTTTTCAGACTTGGAAAAAAAGAATGACCTAAATAGAATTATGCATTCATTGTTATTGGAATCTGGTTCAGAAATTACAGAGCCTAAGGAAATTAGGAAAAGAGTGGTGGCGTTTTATTCAGAGCTGTATAGGAGTGAACACGGGGAGGTGGAAGAGATAGCCAGTTACCACTTAGGTGTACCTAAAGTTCCAGAAGGAATAAATGCTGAACTGGAAAAACCTTTTACGAAAGGTGAATTGTATGATGCCCTAAAGACTATGGAGTGTGGGAAAGCTCCGGGGATTGATGGCATCACTGTCAAGTTTTATAAGTCACTCTGGGCTGTTTTAGGGAATGATCTGCTAGATGTGCTCCATGACAGCTTGACCAGAGGGTTGCTGCCTATGAGCTGCAGGAGAGCAGTAATCACCCTTTTGCCAAAGAAAGGTGACCTCAGAAACATAAAGAACTGGCGACCTGTGTCACTCCTGTGCTCTGATTTGAAAATTTTATCCAAAGCCTTGGCAATTAGATTAAAAGAGGCACTTGGTTGGGTCATCCATGTGGACCAGACATACTGTGTACCTAATATAATTATTTTTGATAATATTTATTTAATTAGAGACATTTTAGATATCTCTAGATCATTGGGTGTTAATTTTGGTCTCATTTCCCTGGACCAAGATAAAGTTTTTGACCGGGGTGAGCATAACTACCTCTGGCAGACGCTAAGGGAGTTTGGTTTTAGCCTGAGTTCTATTAAAATGATCAGAGTGTTGTATAGTAACATTGGGAGTGTACTTAAAATTAATGGTGGCCTGAGTGCTCCCTTTAAGACCACAAGGGGCATAAGGCAGAGATGTGCTTTGTCGGGCATGTTGTATGCCTTTGCAATTGAACCATTGTTAGTAAGATTAAGAACAAAATTGATGGCTGGAGTATACCACAATGGAACTTTAAAGTTAAGTTGTCATCTTATGCTAATGATGTTATTGTTATTGTGAATAATCAAGAAGTTAATAATTATAGAATTTTAATTGATGACTTTGGAAAGCTGTCTTCAGCTAAGATTAACTGGACTAAAAGTGAAGGGATTATATGTGGGAAGTGGGAAGGTAAACACCTTCCTAATTTACCTGCTGGACTTGAATGGAACAAAAATGGCTTCAAATATTTAGGTGTATACCTTGGAAAAAACTGGGAGGGTGTTTTATAAAAAAAAAAAAAAAAAAAAAAAAAAAAGGAAGTCTGGATAAATGGAAATGGCTGTGGCCTAAAATGTCATTTAGAGGACGTGTTATAGTCATCAATACTTTGATGTCTTCAACTTTCTGACATCGCTTGGCATGTATTGAGCCACCAAGTGAACTTCTTGCAAGACTACAAGCTCTCATTGTGGACTTCTTTTGGACTAAGTTTCACTGGGTTCTGCAGAGTATGCTTTATCTCCCTAGGGAGGAAGGGGGACATGGACTAGTACACTTGGCCAGCAGAGGAGCTACATTTCATTTACTGTTTATTTAAAGACTTTTAACTGGACCAGAAGATCTTGTATGGAGAAGTGTTGTTAATTTTATTTTGAGGCAAGCTAGAGGGCTGGGAGTGGATTCTGCTTTGTTTTTAATGGACTCTAACAGGATTCAGCTGAATGGACTAACACCTTTTTATAAAGGGGTTTTTAAATTATGGAGTTTATTCAAAAAAAGAAGAGGAGATTCTGGTTTGACATTACACTGGTTATTAGAAGAGCCAACTGTGTTTGGAGGTAGACTTGATGTATTAAGTGAAGTTGCATGTGGTCTTGAAAATGTAATGTTCTTAGCGAAAAAAAGTTAAATTGTGTCACATAATAGCTGCTGGGGGTCTTGAACTAAATAACTCACAAAATGTTGCTTCCTGTATTGGAGTCAGATCAATAAGATTGGCAAGAAAACTACTGGATCTTTTAAAACAGAAGCTTACAGCAGAAGAAAAGTCCCTCCTTGTAAATTGTGGTGAAGGAAATGTGGTTCCAAACAATATGGATCCTTTTCCAACAATTTACATTACTCCTGATTTTAAAGCTGTAGATGGGGAACTGATTAAGATTTTAGAGGATCTATCTATCAATGAAGCTAATAGCAAAAAAAATGTACAGAAGTTGTGTTAAAGTTTTACATTTAAAAAAAAAAAATAAAAGGAAGAGCTGATACTGTTTGGAGAAATAAATTAGGCTTGGATCAGAATATAAAACCGTTGTGGAGAGTTTTTATAAACCTCCTTTGGAAAAGAAGGTGGGGGATCTCCAGTGGAGAATTTTACATGGCACATTTGCTGTTAATTCTTTTGTGAGTGTTATTAATCCGAATGTTTGCAATCTATGCCCTTTTTGTGAAAAGAAGGAAACAATTTTTCGTTGTTTTATAGAATGTACGTGATTTTCTTACATTGCTGTTTGGTAAGGTTAATGATTTTTTTTTTTTTTTTTTTTTTTTTTTTTTACTGTTCAGAGTTTTTTTCTTGGGTATCAGTATACAGCAAAAAACAAGATAAAATGTAAACTTTTAAATTTAATTGTAGGCGAAGCAAAAATGGCAGAAGGATGCGATGTTGTATCAATTTTAAAAAATCGGATAAAAGCAAGAGTGTGGGTTGATTTTAAATTTTATAAGATGATGAAAGACTTAATTTTATTTTCAAATCAGTGGTGTTGTAATGATGCAAACTGCTCTGTTGTAGATTAACTTATCTTTTTTTTCTTACAATGATTGAATTTTGTGGTCATTATTGTTTTAAAATTGTGTTCAGAGTATAATTTGTTAAATAAAATGTTTGGTTAATTCAGTTCTCTCTCTCTCTCTCTCTCTCTCTCTCTCTCTCTCTCTCTCTCTCTCTGCTCTGCTCTGTGCGCATGTGCTGAGTGAGTGGGCGGAGCATCGAGTGTGAGCGTTTGGCATGTGTCAGGTACGAGTGTTCTACCTTTTCTATCTTTTTTGTATATTTCTCTGGATTTAATTCATCTTTTTGTGAGGTTAGGGGAATTTAGGTAGTGCACGGAGAGGTTTAATATACCAGGGCGAACCAGATCGTAGAGAATGGGGTAGTGGTTAATGGCATTTTTACTCCTGTACTCTCTCTTTCTACTCCTTCGAGAAAAGTGACTCTATCCAGTGTGCCACCTTTTATTTCAAATGAGGTTCTTACTAGAATGCTCTCTCGTTATGGTAAATTGGTTTCTCAGATTAAGATGATTCCGATTGAGTGCAAGTCCCCTCTGTTGAAACATGTTGTGTCTTTTAGGCGCTATGTTTACGTGATTTTACAAGATGACCTGGATGAATTGGATCTGTCTTTAAACTTTCGCCATTATGAGTTTAATTATGTCATTTTTGCTACAACAAATAGCATGAAGTGCTTTGGATGCGGTGAAAAAGGGCATCTTATTCGAGCTTGTCCAAGCAAATTGAATAAGCCAGATAATAGTCGTCCACCAGCTGATGGTGAGCAGAATGTTGAAACGTGTGATGGAGGAAATGTTGGTACTGCCATTGGCAACTTCGTGCCTGAAACAGGTCTGAATGCAGCATTACATGTAGTTTACCTCAGAGTTGTTTTTCTGGCTGGGTTTACACTGTGGACAATATAAATTCCTTTCTCAAAATGACAAAAAAAAGCTAGAAAAGTTCGAGTTGAAGAGTACTTCCCTGATGTGTTGCAGTTCATTGAAAAGGCAAAGGTTTTCAGGAGTGATGGAAGTTTCACTAATCAGGAAGTGTACCATCTAAAGAAAATCCTTGCTAAACTTAATGCCCTGTCTGGCTCAGGTGTTAATAATGATAATGTGTAAACCTCATCTCTTTGTGTCTTCTTTGTTTTGATTGTGCCTGATTTATGTTTTTTTTTTTGTTTTTTTTTTCTCTTCTCATTTGAATTTTTTGTTGCCTCTCTTAATGTAAATGGAACCCAAGAGGTGAGGAAAAGATTTCAACTATTTTAGATAATAAACAGAAGACAATTGATGTTTTGTTTGCCCAAGAAACTCATAATGATTTATTAAGTGCTTCTGATTGGGCAAGATAATTTAATGGTTTATCTGTCTTAAGTCATCTGACCTCAACAAGTGGTGGAGTTGCCATTTTATTTTCTAAGAATTTTGTTCCCTGCTCTTATCAGGTAGAAGAAATTATAGAAGGCAGACTTTTAAAAGTTATAGCTCAGCTTGAAAATTGTTCTTTGATTTTCATTTGTATGTCCCAACCAATGCACTGGAAAGAATGTTTTTTCTAGATACTCTGAGTAATGTTTTATGTAATTGTAATCCTGAGGATTTATTATTTCTAGTTGGGGATTTCAATTGCACTAAGCACTTTCTAGATAGGAATCATGTTGAACTGCATATGCCTTCACAAAAATGTCTTATTCAATTATTGAAATCACATGAAATTGTTGATGTTTGGAGAAATTTTCTTGGAACTCAATGGCAGTATACATGGTCTCATGCTTATGATAATTGTATTTCGTTAGCAAGTTTGTATAGATTTTATGGATTTAAACACCAACTTGCTTTTTTTTTTTTTTTTTTTTTTTTTTTTTTTGGATCAATTTTGTTCAAGTTGTTCAATTATTCCAGTATGCTTTTCTGATCATATTTTGATACAGTGTGTTGTAACGTTATGTTCCATTTAGCCTAAAAGTGCTTACTGGCATCTCAATAATAATATATTGTGTGACAAACGTTTCAAGGAGGTTTATAAAGAGTTTTGGAACAACATTAGAAATACAAAATTTGCTTTCCAGTCTTTACAGCAGTGGTGGGATGTTGTGCAGATCAAACATATGTGTCAACAATATACTCACAACGTCACAAGGGACATAACCTATTCGATAAAAGTGATAGAGAAGGAGCTGGTGGAACTTTAGGGGCTTGCTGATAGTACAGGACATTCGGCCCATTTTGAAAAATTTAATGTTAAGAAAACCTCTTTATCTGATCTATTAGATACAGTTACACAAGGAGCCCTGGTCAGGTCGCGCTTTCAAAGCGTAGAGTTGATGGATGCACCCTCAAAGTTTTTCTTTAATTTAGAGAAGAAAAATGTGCAAAGAAGGTTTATTCATGCCTAATGCTCAGAAACTGGAGTCTTCTTGTCAGATCCCTCTGATATTCAGAAGAGAGCAGTAAGTTTTTATGAAAATCTGTACAAAAGTGAACTCACCGATGAACAAACTGTTGGTAATGTTGAGAATTTACCAGAAGTTATCAGAAGAAGCCAATGCTGAGCTCAGTAAAGCTCTGACTCTGGAGGAGTTGGATAGAGCTCTCCAAAGCATGGAGTGTGGCAAAGTGCCTGGAGTTGTTGGGTTACCGGCAGACTTTTATAAGATTTTTTTTTTTTTTTTTTTTGGTCAGAGGTGGGTCCAGAGCTACTGGAGGTGCCTAAGCTAAGCCTAAGGAAAGCCTAGCTAATGGGCGACTACCCACAAGTTGCCATAGAGCGGTCCTCACTTTGCTGCCAAAAAAGGGAGACTTGAACGACATTAAAAACTGGAGACCGGTGAGTTTGCTGTGCAGCAACTATAAATTGCTCTCCAAGGTGCTGGCTAATAGATTGGGAGAAGTTTTGGAACAGGTGATCCATCCTGACCAGACTTATTGTGTACCTGGTAGACAAGGTACCGTCTCGTAAAATAGTCGATCGTTCCGTATTTATGAATGAAATTATTCATTTAAAATTTGCCTATGGTGGGAAAGCGGTCATGTAACAAGTCCACATGTTTACCGTATGTTTACATGTTTACCATGTGTATTCAGTGTAACCACAAAACATACCATTTACCACCGTAACCACAAGTTTACCATATTTTTACTATAGTAACTGTCGCTTGATCGCCATCGTGTATTCACTGTAACCACAAAACATACCATGCTTTTACCACCGTAACCGTAGTTTTACTGTGTTTGTAGTTAAAGCACAGTAACCTCAATACTTACCATGTTTTACTACAGTGACTGCACTTTTAATGTGATATTTGTAGAAAAGCACAATTAAATACTTACCATATTACGGTACGGTATGGTACAGCACAATACTTCTTTGGTACATTACTCTCTGTGTAATAAACATTTATTTCAGTGAAAAAAAATAAGAATAATATAAATAAAATAATAAAATAATAATTTTAAACAATAGGGCCCTACAATCTTTTTTTTTTTTTTTTTTTTTTTTTTCTGAAATTCTTGTTTTAACTTTTCTGATAATCAAACACAGGCATTAAACATTTATTTATGTTTAATGAAATGAAAATTAAACCATTTTATTTGCTGCCAAACAAACTTTTTTTTCTGTTATTACTGCATTTAATTGTTTTATTTAAATTTGCCAGAAATAGGAATATTTAAACACCTACATTATACTGTACAAAAGTAATAGAAGACTAATACATTTCTGTTACATGTTAAACATTACTTTTATTTTGACAGGTTGCCGGTTAGTTTTTGTGTGTATACACTACGGTATGATGCTAATTTTCTCAAATGAACCGGTAAAATTTACATGAAGTGACTCTAACAGCAGTTCTGGAGATTAAGTGTATGCGTTTATGTCGTCATATAATGAGACGCAGAGGCCGAAAATAACCGCGAGCATCACCTGTGCTTTACTACTGCGGTCAAGCCAGCCGCGGTTCAGAAAAACACGGTCAAGCCAGCCACGATTGATTTTAGAGTTCGCGCATATTACAGTGGTTACGGTAGTTTCAGGATCAACACAGAGAGAACGCGCTTGCAGAGCGCTTTTCATTTAGACGCCCAGGACTGAGAGATACTACAAAATGCTCGTGAATTTTTACTTGCTTATTTATTTGCATTTCTGCTTTAATATCCTTGTTATTTATTGGTGACTTTGACGGTTGTCTGTTACAATATTTTTCTTAAATATTCACCTTTGAAATAATTGTTTTATGTAGATGAGTTACAGCAGAATTCGTAGAAAACAGACAAAATAACATATTTAGTCTTTCAAAATACCAGAATTGATTTTTAATTTGTTTTACTGTTCAAAAGTAACAGTTATTATTCAATGAATGTTTTCTATAATGAGGTTTGACGTCTGCTTTGAAAGAGAGGGCAAATAAAAAAAAATGTTCACAATGGAAAAAAAAACTTTTTTTAATAAAATGCCTTTATTTCACTCCGGAGACCTATGAAAAAATTAATTCTAGTAAGTATAAAACGCCATGGTCAGTTTTTATCCCATATAATGTGCACACATTATATGAATAAAAAAAAAAAAAAAAAAAAAAAACTTTTTTGAGATATAAGATATTACTGCACTTTAGAGGTAAGACCCCATTTAAGTAGGAAAAAACAACCACCAGTTCTTATTCAGGACGTCCCATACTATATACACACCTCATATGAAACTATTTTACTGCAGCATTTTTGATATATTGGACATTATTACACTTTAGAGGGGTATAAAGACCCCATTTCTAATAAGTAGAAAAAACAATGACCAGTTCTTATTCAGGATGTCCCATACTATATACACACCTCATATGAAACTCTTTTACTGCAGCATTTTTGAGATATGGGGCATTATTACATTTTAAAGGGGTATAAAGACCCCATTTCTAATAAGTAGAAAAAACAATGACCAGTTCTTATTCAGGATGTCCCATACTATATACACACCTCATATGAAACTCTTTTACTGCAGCATTTTTGAGATATGGGGCATTATTACATTTTAAAGGGGTATAAAGACCCCATTTCTAATAAGTAGAAAAAAACAATGGTCAGTTCTTATACGGGACGTCCCATACTATACTTACACCTCATATCAAACCATTTTACTGCAGTGTTTTGGACATACGGGACATTAATACACTTTAAAGGCCTATAAAGACCCCTTTTCTAATAAGTAGAAAAAGTAATGGTCAGTTCTTATACGGGACGTCCCATACTATAATTACACAACGTATGAAACTATTTTACTGCAGCATTTTTGAGATATGGGACATTACTACACTTTAAAGGCCTATGAAGACCCCATTTCTAATAAGTAGAAAAAAACAATGGTCAGTTCTTATACGGGACGTCCCATACTATACTTACACCTCATATCAAACCATTTTACTGCAGTGTTTTGGACATACGGGACATTATTACACTTTAAAGGCCTATGAAGACCCCATTTCTAATAAGTAGAAAAAAAACAATGGTCAATTCTCATAGGGGACATCTCGCACTATATCCACACCTCATATCAAACCATTTTACTGCAGTGTTTTGGAGATATAGGACATTATTACACTTCAGAGCCCTATAGAGACCTAATTTCTAATAACTTGAAAAATGTAATGGCCAATTCTTATAGGAACATCCAACACTATATGCATACATTATCTCAAACTATTTCACTGCAGCGTTTTATAGATATGTGACATTATTACCCTTAAAATGCCTTATTAAAAATTTATGCCTCTCTAAAGTGTAATAATGTCCAATATCTCATAAATGCTGCAGTAAAATAGATTCATATGAGGTGTGCGTATAGTGTGCAGTAATATCTTATATCTCAAAAAAGTATATATATATATTTTTTTAATTCATATAATGTGTGCACATTATATGGGATAAAAACTGACCATGGCGTTTTATACTTAATAGAATTTATTTTTTCATAGGTCTCCGGAGTGAAATAAAGGCATTTTATTTAACTTTTTTTTTTTTTTTTTTTTTTTTTTTCATTGTGAACATTTTTTTTATTTGCCCTCTCTTTCAAAGCAGACGTCAAACCTCATTATAGAAAACATTCATTGAAGAATAACTATTACTTTTGAACAGTAAAACAAATTAAAAATAAATTTTGGTATTTAGAAAGACTAAATACGTTATTTTGTCTGTTATTTTGTTGAATTCTGCTGTAACTCATCTACATAAAACAATTATTTCAAAGGTGAATATTTAAGAAAAATATTGTAACAGACAACCGTCAAAGTCACCAATAAATAACACGGATATTAAAGCAGAAATGCAAATAAATAAGCAAGTAAAAATTCACGAGCATTTTGTAGTATCTCTCAGTCCTGGGCGTCTAAATGAAAAAAAGCTCTGCAAGCGCGTTCTCTCTGTGTGGTTCCTGAAACTACCCTAACCACTGTAATATGCGCGCACGCTAAAATCAATCGCGGCTGGCTTGACCGTGTTTAATATTCACAGACACTAGTCCATATCGTGATTCGAATTAAGTGAGAAACCTACTTTTGATTTATTAATCCAAAAATTGACGAATTCTGTGGCATCCCGCTCTCTCTCGCAAACTATCAAACTCTCTCTCGCAAACTATCAAACTCTCTCACACACTATCAAACTCTCTCGCGCCAACTATCAAACTCGGTCCGTGTACGTTTTGATAATTTGTTTCTGAATCTGAAATAAAATATAAGCAGAAACGAGAAAACGGCTCCTTTATTCGTTTTTTCGTTTATTAAACGAAATTTCGGCTCGATTTATTTATTTATTTTTGTTTGTTTCACTGGTAGAAAACGGATAAACGACTTCAAAATTCGTTTTCCACATGTGGGCGGTCACGAGACGCCCCTTTCCGCCGAATGGTCAAGCGAATCTGAACCAGTGACGTAATCCGTTGTTTCTCTGTTCCGTTCAACAAAATAAAAGTATTTTATTTATTTTTTTATTGCACTCTTTAGAACAACGAACAAGGACAATAACATAAATTACAATAAAATAACAACTAATAAACAAAGAATAAAAATAGAAAAATAAAATGAAATCTTTTTTTTTTTGATAGGCCTAGTCCTCTGATTGTTTTTTTTTTTTTGTTTTGTTTTTTTGTGTGTGTGCAACCTAACGCGTTTCATAGAAATACTTATTTCAGAAATATTAATATGCACTCATATTTTGCTGTATGGATTTAAATCCGAGTGGTAAAGCTGCGCTACCCACTAGACAGCGCAAAGAAGCACAGATCAATGTTCAGTCAAGTGTAGATACACAGTCATAATTTTAGACGTTATGCCCAGTTTTGGACAAAGGATGGTCAGTGCAAATACTGTAATTCAAATCGACTGAAGGTACCAAGGATGGAGAATTAAATTTTTACTGTACTGTATCATAGCCACGGGAACTGTCACGTGACACTATGTGAATGAGCCAGTGACGCTTATGCGGTTTCTGATTGGCTGAATGCCACAATCAAATCAGTCTATGGTAACAAGTACAGTAAGCCGATCATCACCTTGCTGTCTTCACTTACGTAGTACTTTTGTATTACAAATATCGTTTTTACAATGTTTCGGCTTTTCGTCATCTTTGTTTTGGTTGTGGGGATAAGGGGAAGCGATGATCTTGCTGATTTTTTTAATTTGGCTTTAAATTGCGTGCGAAACATTCACAACGAGATGGGTCCTAGACGGGGATCAAACAGCATGACGTTGGAAAGGTTACGTGGAGAACTTCAAGATCACACAAGGACAGTTTCTTTTATTCTGTCAAGAATCGATCAGTCACAGGGAGCTAGTGGAGAGTGCATTCGATCCCTGGAGGAACTGTATTCGTGTTTCCGTGCTATCATTACAACATTTGAAAATCCACACCGTGTTCAAGAATACCACCTACAGTTTCCAGTGGACATTCCGGGCGTCCTCGCTTTGAGCTTTCATATCAGCAAATAGCCCACTGCTTATCACTAGGCATGAGCTGGCAGAGAATTGCTAGGTGTTTGGGAGTCAGCACGCGAACCCTCTACCGACACCGATTGCGGCTTGAGATTCCACCAAACGAATACTCCACGATTTCAGATGGTGAATTAAATATGTTGATTGCCGAAATCCTCCATACTACCCCAAATGCAGGTAGGAAGCCTGCGGTCACGCCAGGTCCGAATACAGCGTTGGCGTGTCAGACGCTGTCTGCAACAGCTTGACCCAGTCGGACGTTCTTTCCGACGCCGCCACGCAATTCGCCGACGTGTTTACAGTGTTCAGATTTCAAACGAATTGTGGTAAGCCGGGCTGGAAATGGGGATGCACGGCGTTTCACCTACTCACATAAACGTAGCGGGATATTCAGTGTATGCGCGATGTCGAATTTTGTGATTGGCCATAATACACTGCAGCCAATGGTTTTCTTGTCGGTGCCTGTCCCGCCCCTCATAGAACAGATCGTAAAAGCAGCATTTTAATTATTATAAATGGAGTTTGCAAACAGTTAAATAAACAGTAAGTTGCATTAATATTAATATAGATCGTCTCATTTTGCTCTAGTCAAACAGCTCAAAAACAAATTCATAGCTGAGCCACTGCATCTCATCATTTGAATAACTTAACATTTCTGTATTAAGAACTTTATTTTTTAAATACATTAAACTCATAATATTGTTATTGTTAATTTAAATGCTTTCATGCCACCTCTGATCCTCATTAAACAATCTATTAATACACCTAAATGCTACCTTTGTGTTCTCCTGTGCCACCTATGTAATGCAAAGATGAATTTTATTGATACTGATTTAATTTAATTGGTAAGTTATACTTCCTGATTGTCTTATTAGTCTAATTAAATGTATTGTTGTAATAAAAATGTAAAAGTTTATAAATATAATTACACAGGGTGGCTCTGATCTTGACACCTAAAAAAATGGGTTAGATGAAACATGAAATAAATTTAATCTTATTATAGATTATACAGGTTTTTAATAATTAAATAATCTGAAAGGTCATCTAAACATTACCCCATAAATTCACCCGTAAATTAACAGTTAGAAGTTAGAAAAAAATTAACACTAATATTTACTGAAAACTTCAACTTGTCAAAAACAAAATTAAACAAAACCAGCAGGGTTGTCAGATGTATTTTCACATTTAGTACAAGTAAACATACTCTAATCAAGTTCTTAATTGTTTTGAGCAGCACCAAAGTGTTGGAAATCACTGAAATGCATGCATATTCTATATCATGAAATATCAGGTTATTTGCTGTCAGATTTCAAAGTAGCTTACCCATCACCGAGACAATGTCTTTATAGCTGTAAACAACCTAATTTATTTCTTTAAACTATTAAGATTTGGCTTCACCTTGGACTTGCAGACTAATTATCATGTTTTAAACAGGCATATAGACGGGAACCACAAGCTCGTCAGATGGAGGATGGTTTTTCATGGATGTGTGGATGGTTTTAGTCGAACCATCATCTACTTGCATTGTCTGAACAACAACAGAGCATCAAGTGTCTTAGAACTTTTTTGTGAGGGTGTGGTTAATTTTGGTTTACCATCAAGAGTTCGCTGTGATCATGGTATGGAAAACACAGAAGTTGCTCGATACATGTTGGAGAGAAGGGGGCTTAATAGACATAGTGTTATCACTGGTCGCAGTGTACACAATCAGCGAATTGAGAGACTGTGGGCTGAACTTAATCGTGTTGTGACATTTCATTTTAGTAATCTCTTTACATTCATGGAGAACCATGGTGTTCTTGATTCCACCAATGAGTTTCATATGTTTTGCTTACATCTCATTTACTTGCCAAGGATTCAGAGAGCTACTGCTGAGTTTAGAGCTCAATGGAACAACCATGGCTTATCTACTCAGAGAGGACAGACACCTTTGCAACTATGGCAAACAGGTGTCCTCGGTACTGCAGGGTTTCCGAACCCGGCTATTGATGCAGTTTTCCAAATTGATGGAGACTTTGGAGTTGAGGACAATGGCCCTCTTCCTGTGTTAGACACTAATAACAACATTGTTATTCCAGAAAACAATTTCCATGAAAATGACACCACTGCAAATTTAATCCAAACAGTGAACCCTCTTCATGATGATGGCAACCATGGTATAAACTTGTTTGTACAACTTACAAATTTTCAGCCATCCGTGTAGGCCAAAATGGTGAATGACCTTAGATGTTAGTTTGCATGAGTTGTTAATGAAGCAGATGTTTGTTAGGTTCTCCTGTTTATTTTTTGATCAACAATTGTTTTCCAGAGAAGAAATTCTGAAAGAGAGGTTTATAACAGGAATTTCATAGAACAGTGCTACACTTAACATGCAAAACTTTCTATCACATTTCATAAATATTCCATTCATGAAAAGTTAATTACAAAAATATCACAAGTATCACTGCTGACATATGTTTAACAGGTTAATTTTTTTGGTAAACAAACATTTTATGGGTTCCTATAACTCATATAACCCTATTGTTTTAAAAAGCAGACACTGTAATGTTCTGTGGAAATTGTTGTAATATTTTTAGAACCAATTTGCATTAAATGCATGTTCATGCTATGATGTGAAGCATTTTTGTTCCATATTGCAAACATATTCAGAAGTAAAAAAAAAAAACAAAAAAAACAATAACATTGTTGCATACCTATGGATTTTAGGTTCCAAATCCCACTTGAAACTGCAATTTGTACAGGCAACGAAACATCAACAATATACTAATCTGACAAAAAAAAGCTATAAATCACCTGCGTAATACTATATAGGCCCCCCTGCATTCAACATAGTGCCAACCACATCTCAAAATAGTATTACTTTTTATTATTAACTGACTGTTGGTACCACACAATTTTTTTGTTTTTGTTTTTTTTTTGTTTTTGTTTTTTTTTTAAAAAACACACAAATCTCTAGAATTTCTAGCTGACTGAAGTACGTTTAAAGGAGAAGTCCAATTCCAGAACAAAAATGTACAGATAATGTACTCACCCTTTTGTCATCCAAAATGTAAGAAATTTTTCTCCATATAATGGACTGCAATGGTGCCCCCAAGTTGGAACTTCCAAAGTGCAGTTAAATGCAGCTTCAAATGGCTCTAGACGATCTTAGCCGAGGAAGAAGGGTCTTATCTAGCCAAACGATTGGTCATTTTTGAAACAAATTGACAATTTATTTCCTTTTTAACCTCAAAAACTCATCTTGTCTCGTCTCTCTGATGCGCATGTGTACTCTGTGTAATCCGGGTCATTAAAGTTAGTGTATGTCGAAAAACTCCCGTCTCGTTTTCTTCTTCAACGCCAAAATCATCCTACATCGCTGTTTTACCCCCTTTTTTTTTTTTTTTGCCAAGGGCATTTGGTCTTCTCTGAAAGTTCGCTTTGTAAATACTGGGTTGGTACTTCTGCAGCAATGTGGGACAATTTTGAAGTTGGGAAAGAAAACAAGATAGGAGTTTTTCAACATACCCCAACTATCTTAAATGTACTGAACCGGAAAAAAGCATTTGAGAGTGAAAAAAAAAAAAAAAAGTATTAAATTGTCACTTTTTTTCTGAAAATGACCGATCATTTTGCTAGATAGGACTCTTCTTTCTCAGCTGGGATCATTTAGAGCCATTTGAAGCTGCATTCAAACTGCATTTTGGAAGTTCAAACTTGGGAGCACCACTAAAGTCCACTATATAGAGAAAAATTCAGGAATGTTTTCCACAAATAAACAATTTCTTATTGACTGAGGAAAGAAAGACATAAACATCTTGGATGACAAGGGATGAGTAAATTATCTGTACATTTTTGTTCTGTACATCATTTTGGACTTATTTAAGTTGTAAACATTTAGATGGAAGGCTTAAAAACTGAAAAATTCCTTTGAAATATATACAGATACACAGTAAATAACCATCAAAACTATAAAACTACAAAACTACTCACGCCCAAACCCTTGAGTATTGCCCAAAGCAAACTCCATGCTTTCTTTGAATGCTTGGTAGGAGATGTGCAATGGCAATTTCAGGCAGTTTATACAGGTGTTGGCCATGGGAAGAAGCCTAGCTGTGGATGGTGCATCATCTTGATGCAGAAATTCAATTGAGGGTTGAGGGGAAAAGCCTATTGGTGGAATAGCATCAGCACCTGTAGCAAAGGCCAAAATCTTTCCAAGTCTGTCGGAACCTCCTTCCTCTGGAAGGAAAGAAGAGACACAAAAAAACATATGCAATGCAAGCAGATCCTTGACTTAACCTCTCCCCTCCCCCCACCAGTCAGTTTATTTCTGCCACTTGCATCCCACAATACTATACAACAGCACATAAATTTGCATCACGTTTAGTAACAGTGGTAGTACCAAGGCATTTATTTTAATCAACAATTTAGTTATTTTCATTTACGAGACAATTTTTTTTAGAACCAACTTGTTACTGAAGTTAGAGTATTTTTGACAACATTAAAGAAGTTCACTTCCAGAACAATTTACAAATAATTTACTCACCCCCTTATCATCCAAGATGTTCATGTCTTCTGTCTTCAGTCGTGAAGAAATTATGTTTTTTGAGGAAAACATTTCAGGATTTTTCTCCATATAATGGACTTCATTGGTCCCCGATTTTGAACGTCCAAAATGTGGTTTAAATGCAGCTCTAAATGGTCTAAACGATCCCAGCAAAGGAAGAAGGGTGTTGTCTAGTGAAACAATCTGCCATTTTTTTCCGGAAAATAAAAATTTGTATACTTTAAGCACAAAAGCATATGTAGCACAGGTTCTGGGATGCACGTTCACGGCACCATGTACTATTGAATCACGTCGAAAGGTCATGCGGAACGTAGGCAGAACTACAGACCCAGTGTTTACAAAGCAAACGGGCAAAGACTAAGAAAGTGCAAGTAAGTTATATGAACAAACAAAAAGGTACAACGATGTCAGATGATTCTAAAGTTGTAGGAGAAAATAGGATAAGTTTTTCGCCATACTCTACCTTTTTGAGCCGGAGTACACAGATGATGAACTTGTACTTGAACTTAGATGTGATTCGTAGTAGTGATGGGATGTTCGAATCATTTTACCGACTTAGACCTTTGAGTCTCGTTCAGGAAAATGAATGAATATTTTTGAGCCATTTTGTTCATTTTAGCAAAATATAATTAAAATGTTACGCGTTACTTCCCAAACACATCTACTACTTACACAAACGTTGATCACACTACAAACAAGACAAAACTATAATGCTATAAGAAACAGAAAAGATTAATTCATTGTTTACCTTTAGTCTTTAGTCTATGATTAGCTCACCTCACCTCTTATCTGAAGTTTTCAGGTTTGAGTCGTTCGTTCGTCATGTGACAGCCCCATAAGATGAACGAACGACTCGAAAAACCCGAAGACTCGAAACCTGTGAACTAATTCCAGCACAGAACCTAATAAGATGTTGCGCATGCGCGACTGAACAAATCAATCTCCAAGATCATCGGATCATCAAAATGAACAAATCATTCAAGAATGACCCATTACTAATTCGTAGCATCGTGGACGCGCATCCCAGAGCCTGTGCTACACAAGCTTTTGTGCTTAAAAAGTGTACACACTTTTATTTTTTGAAAAAAAATGACAGATCGTTTCTCTAGATAAGACCCTTCTTCCTCGGCTGGGATCATTTAGAGTCCTTTAAAGCTGCATTTAAACTACATTTTGCAAGTTCAAAAAAAATCGGGGCACCAATCCTGGAATGTCTTCCTTAACCATAATTTCTTTACGACTGAAATCAGAAAGACATGAATATCTTGGATGACAGAGGGGTGAGTAAATTATTTGTAAATTGTTGTTCTGGAAGTGGAGTTCTCCTTTAATGCATGCATCAGGGACAAGAATGGGGGAAAAAAAACAATCATCAAATCATTACAGGGTCAAAATAATAGAGTTTGATTGAATGTCACTTGTCTTACGTTTGATGCTTTTGGCATTTGAACATTGCGGTCATCGGAACTGGCGCATGGCACAGTAGAGTTCGAAATGTCCCTGGATGTTTTTGTATTATATCCAGTACTCCTAATGTCCTCAGACCATCTCTAAATCTAAAATTAGATTAAACAGGGTTACACAATAAACAGTACTTATCAGCTCTTTACTTAAAATACAACCCAGATTTTGAAAAGCAGTTGAGCAATTTAAAAATATGAAATGACTTAAAGGGGTCATCAGATGCCCATTTTGCACAAGTTGATATGATTTTTAGGGTCTTATTGAAAAGTCTATAATACACTTTGGTTAAAAATTCTCAATGGTAGTGTAAAACAACACCCTTTTTACCTTGCCAAAATCAGCTCTGCAAAAATGAAGCCATTCTGATGGATTGTTCCTTTAAATGCATATGAGGTCTGCTCGCCCCGCCCCTCTCTGCTCTGAGAGATTGTTTACTTTAGCGCGTTTAGCTGTAAAACTTGCTAACTAGCACATTATTAGGAAAGGTGATTGCAGACATTCATAAAAAAAAAAAATAATAAAAAAAAAAAACAAACAAACAAACAAAAAACACCTTATACTCACTTCTGCTGTAGGTGAAGCTGGATCACAAATGATTTGTGCGAACATAGATGCATTTATGTAAATCCAGCAATACAAAACCTCAATCGCTCAACTGGAGATATTCATCCCTGCTTTGGCATCGAAACAATGGATGTCGGACTGCTACAACTGATTTAGGACAGGTCTAAAGTAAGACGCTCATGTCAATCAACTATTGTGGGAGTGGCCTATGTCGGTGTGACACCACAGGCATCTGAGAATGGCTCAATTTGAAAAAAGGGGATATTAGTTTTACAGATTAATTAAAAACCACAGCATGGATTTTTATCATTATAGGGTACATGTGTACTAGAGGTCTGCCGATAGTTGATTGGCAGAACTATCGCTTATCGGCAAAATGCCGATAGTTTTTTCCGGGTTGGGTCCGTTGCTGGAGCAGCTGAGAAGGTCATCATTATACAGCAAAGTCCCTATAGTCTTTGTTATACAGCCCATTTGTTTAGACACGTGACACTTCGTGCTGCACAGAGCGGGACACTTCAGAGGCAGATTTAAAACATCGACAACGAAACACACTGTACAGCACACTGTAGTGCATGCTTTCATGTCATTACTAAGCAAAGAATTTGTTGACTAGATGCTTTATTAGTGGAGAAAGGACAGCAGTATGCTTTTGCCCGTTTGATGATCAAATAAAGTCTTGTAGGCCGCCGCTTGAACTGAACGCGATGCGTCCAGTGTGTGTGATACTGAATAGTTGTGAGTTCTTCCAGACGTGGCGCTGCACTTTTGCCCGTTGTGTGCTTTTATGTTTTGATTAGATAACCACAAATGTTCTAGAATAGAAGCAGTTAAATTGTCAACACACAATGTTCAAACAATATGTAAAAGTGAACTTTGCATCCGATGACCCCTTTATTATTGAAATATATACTATTAGTGTAATGCTCTTAGTCAAACCAAGCTAAAACTAACCTCTCAAATGGTCCCCGGAGCCTGTGAATCACTTGAAACATTAGAATGTCTTTGACAAGCGCATCTCGGTCCTCTATGCGTCTTAAAGGCCTGAGGCAGCCCGCATTGGCCAGGTAATCTCTTAGTGGTTGTGTGGCGTCAAGCAGGTCATGCAAAGTAGTGCATTCTGAGATCTAACACAAACAATGATACATTGAGAGATGAAGCATCTTGCAATACAGTATGTAACCAACAAAAAAATATCTCATTGCAGATGCACTGACACCAAAATCCCCTGAAAAGTTTTGCCCTAACAATGTCTCTGTGAATAGTTAAAAACAACTGCAACTTCTTTCTAAATAGTGTATGACAGTACCATTTTAGCAACTGTTAAAGCAATAAAACTGAAAGTAGCTATATTTAAAAAGACAGAAAGCATGCATGAAATATTTTTACAATTTCATAAATCTTACATTTAACAAATATGGTCAAGCCATTTTTTACACAGGAATATTCATATTGTAGGACTTAAAGGATTAATTGATTACTCAAATTAATCACTGATAATTTTGCCACATTATTTAGCTGAAGGATAATTAACGCTATAACGATAATTACTAACACTCATTTCATGTCAGATGTGTCATTTTCAGATGACTTTCTGTGCTCATCTGAACACAAAATGAAGGTTTAGAAGAAGCTTTCAAATGTTAAAATGGAATGAAAGTAGAAGGCAAACTAAACTTTCGAGGTCCAGTAATCAAATTTAGAAAGCATAATATTAATACATACCAGGGACACAACAATACAGTTAGTCCACGGTTCAATACGTACCTCGGTTTTTAGTTCGGTTTGGTTCTAATATCTTGCCACTTCTGTGTGTTTTCTTTTTTTATGTGGATAGATATTATGCTCATTAAAAGTGACTGCGGGACCCTGAAAATGTTGGCTGACATGTCTTTCCATTACACTCCACCTTAGAAAACCTCTATAATCTACATTTTGTTTTCAGATTAACAATGGAAGATGATTGTTGGATATATTATGATAGAATTTTTATTTTGTTGTGGACTAATCCTTTAAACCGCTACAGTACTTTTTACTGTTGTCTTGTAAATGAGAAATAACAATTACCTTTTTGATTTTCTCATACAAATCTGTATCTGCAATATCGTCTAAGGTAGGATTTGCAGATTCCAAGCCATTCACCAGACAGGTGAACAGTGTTGGGGACAGAAAACCAGGGGAGGGTCCTCCATGAACTAGGCTGACAGCAATGGCAAGGCCAGCAATGTAATATCTGTCCTCCCTTAAAGCTTTGAAACAATGTAATTGCACAAAAAGTGAGACCTAATTTGACATTGTTTTTCTGTGAAACTCAAAGTATATGTTAAAATAAATAAACAAATAATCAGATGGTCATGCTGTATGGTCAAACCTAATTTCCAAAGAAAAGCCATTACAGAGACTTTACTGAGAGAAATTTAGAGGTTACAGAATTTCATAGTGTGTGCATATAGATGCTAAGCTGACAACAATGAGGGTGAATGGTGGTAGCCAATCAGAATGAGGGGAGTATTGTGTGAAGGCAGAAAGAAATAGTCATTAAACTGAAATAATAATTAACATAAATATAGATGCAAGCAGCATTTATCGGAGTTCAAGTGCATTAAGACCTTTATCGATTCTATGCTGTTAGGGTCTCAACCAGAGATGGGCAACTTCAGTCCTGGAGGGCCACTGTCCTGCAGAGTTTAGCTCCAACCCTAATCAAACACATCTTAACAAGCTAATCAATGTTATCAAGATCACTAGAAAGCTACAGGCACGTGTGTTTGTTTAGGACTAAAGCTAAACTCTGCAGGTTTTGTCCATCCCTGGTCCAGACCATGGCAGAGGATTTATTGTGGAACAGAGCCTAAGTGTCTGATAAATTTGTTATCTTGTAGAATCTGCGCTCAGCCCTGCCGCTCCCTATACACGTGGTACATGTAATTGGGAATTTAATTGTGAAAGTACACCAATTCATTTCAAAAGTAATTTCAACACCACGCATACTAATAGCGGCTCCCTGCACATTTTAGGCTACATTCAACATCTTCCAGTGTAAGACCTCTACATGACCATGATCAAAGCTTAGGCTTAGCTCTGTATCATGCTTAAAGAAATCCTTGTTTGCACTTTGAGTATAGAGAGAGTACTGTGTTTATGGCTGTTCTTAAAACATGGTGCTATTTATTTAACCTTGTCATTCTCACTCTTAATTAGGATGTGGAAACAATTTAAAAAAAAAAAAAAAAACAACAACCAAATTTTAAAAATATATTACACTGCACAATTCTTTAAAAAAAAAAAAAAAAAAAAAAAAACAGCATACCATAGCATACAATTATTTACTGAAAAGTAAAGAAAGGAAAGGAAACTGCCTACCTGTGCTATCAAGAGCCAAGTTTCGCTGATGTTCTTGTCCTTCGAAGATTGGTGACTGCATCAGGGCTTCCATGAGTAATTTAAAAAATTCCCTCCTTGGGCCTCCTAGGTCAACAGCCTCCTCATCATGGCCCATGTCATCCGAAAACTTAACTGAAATGCTGTGATTTGGGTTGTATGACAGCTTTTTGAATCCACGGATGTCTCCATCTAATACTGAGGCTCTATTTATGTTAAACCTGCATTGTTGGTTTCGGTCAATCTTTGAGCCAAGATCCTGTAGAATAACTTTTGCAGGTGGTCCATCTGTACGGTCCATGCTGTTACCAGTGAAAAAGAAACAAGTATTAGGACTGGCTTCATCTTAGTATTGTGAAGTATTAAAATACTGAACTAGTTGTACAATGTATCTTCCTGTGACCATAATAATTGGAGCCCTAATAAATACATATAAGATAAATATTCTTCCTGTGTACAACATTCAGAGAGTATATTTAAACGCAATGATAATTACACACATATATACAGTGGTGGCCAAAATTATTAGAACACTAGTATTTTCACCAGCTAAAAATGGTTTTAATTCAGTTGTTTCTATCTATTACTGTAGTGTGTCTGGAGTGACACAAATAAACAGAACAAACTGAAACAGACTAAATCTAAAAGAACTGTGGCGACATCTCCAAGAAACCTACCTGCAAAGCTACCTGAAAAACTATGCGCAAGTGCACCTAGGGTAAAAGCTGCTTTAAATGCAAAGGATGGTCACACCAAATGTTTATTTCATTTAGTTCATGGAAGTTAATTAATAAAGAAAATCTATTTATGATATTTTTAACAGCAGCATCATTTAACAGCATTGTTACACAAGTGCCTAAAACTTTTAACAGTACTGTAGCTTTGCAGGTAGGTTTCTTGAAGCATCTTGGAGATGTTGTCACAGTTTCTGGATTTAGTCTGTCTCAGTTTGTTCTGTTTTTTCACGTCACTCCAGCCCAACTGGATGATGATGATGAGATCAGACCCACTGACACACTACAGCAAAAGATAGAAACAACTTGACTTAAAGGTTTTAAGACTTAAAAGGACTTAAAAACATTTTTAGCTGGTGAAAATACTAGTTTTACAATCATTTTGGTCACCACTGTATATACATATATATATATATATATATATATATATATATATATATATATATATATATATATATATATATATATATATATATATATATATATATATATATATAAAATCCTAATTCCAGAAAAGTTCCACTTGGAAAATGAAAAAATTAGTATCCTAGCATTAAAATTCAATGTTTATATCTACAAAATGCTAGAAATCACTTCTTTGCACTTTTTGTCAGTTAAATAAAGCTTCAAGAGAATGAACAAATCAGAGATTTTCATACAATGTGTGCAATTACTCCACAACAATTAAGAGGAAAATTAATAAATAAAAAAACATAATAATTATGCTTACTTGCAACTTTCAATACTCGCCAATATTGCTCTGTTTAACTCTTCATCATCTGAAGACACATCAGAAACTGAAGGAATAATCGATAAGTAAGCAGCATATCCACAGTCATTTGTTGATGAAGCATTCTGGTTGAGTGAGCATGCAGCATTGAAATCACCGGAGGAAGGCTGTACAGCAGTGGTCTGGTTTATCATGCTCTCGTCATGACTGATCTGTGAAGTAGCAGTTTCATCTACTGTAGTGAGGGACCTTCTTTCAAAATTAGGCATTTGTTGAGTTGCACTAGCTTGGTTTGTCCTGGCTCTTGTGGTCATGCCATCAGCAAAATGTTCAGTTGCAGTGCTTTGTTCCATGGATTCAGGAGAATCACAATCCACTTCAACACAACTGTCATCTGAGTCTGCAGTCAAACTGAAGAAAATAACGTAAATGAAATTAAAATGTATGCGTGTAAAGTGTGTACATCAAAATATAAACAATTCTCTTGACTTCTTATTGTACTTCTAGTCCATTTATTGGACCAATTCACAATAATTCCACAATATAAATATTTATCCATAGTATATATTTTGTGTTTAAATTTCATAAAAATGTTTCAGTACCACCTATGCAAATTTAAGTCTAGACAGCCCTATTCAGGAGGGATAAGTTTTTTTTAAACTATTTTGAGTTACAATTCTTATTAGAGGTCGACCGATATTGGATTTTACCGATACCGATAACTAGGTTGGACCACACTGGCCGATACCGATTAATCGACTGATATTTTTTAAAATGGATACTAAATGGAAAATAAATAGTGCTCTACTATTTTTTTTAAAGTAGCCTACTGAACCATACTTTGTAAATGAATAAAAATATTAATATTAATTATATATTGATCATTACAGTTAGTTCATTATTCATTAATGTTAACAAAAGCAACAAAATTGTTTAAAATATATCAGTAAATGCTGAAATTAACACACTTTAACAAGAAACAATACTTCTATTCTACAGCTTTTATCAATCTTAATGTTACAAATGGACTCAATGTAAAATGTTACCATTACATCAACAATCAAGCTAAAGATGGCCATCTTTAAATATCTACACAAAAGCCACAGTATTGAAATTGCATACATATGGATATTGTGTACTTTCACAATTTAACTGCTTCTATTCAAGAACATTTGTGGTGATCTAATCAAAATATAAAAATATGCTAGTCACACAACGGGCAAAAGTGCAGTGCCGTGTCTAGAAGAACACGCAGCTATCCGGTATCACACACACCAGACATGTCGCATTCAGTTCAAGCGGCGGTGTACAAGACTTTATTTGATCACCAAATGGGCAAAAGTATACTGCTGTCCTTTCTCCACTAATGCAGCATCTAGTCAACAAATTCATCACTTAGTAATGGCATGAAAACATGCACTACACTATACTGTACACACCGTTTCGTTGTCGATGTTTTAAATCCGTCTTTGAAGTGTCCCGCTCTGTGCAGTGCACAGTGTCACATGTCTAAACAAACGGCACGTGCTGTCAGTGATTTCCGACACTAGAGGCCGCTCTCGTGCTGTATAACAAAGACTATAAGGACTTTGCTGTATAATGATGACCTTCTCAGCCACTCCAGCAATGGACCCAACCCAGAAAAAACTATCAGCATAGATTTTTGCCGGTAACCGATAGTTCCGCCAATCAACTATCGGTGCCGATTAATCGGCAAAACCGATACATCGGTCGACCTCTAATTCTTATCGCCCAACATTTGCGATTTCATGTAGCGTGCCCATCTGAATGCGAATGTCTGTGATTGCCAGTATTGTACTCATTAGGTTTTTGACCAGAGCTACCAACGCTACCAACTGAAAAACAGTTGGTAGCGTGCCCTGGAATTTTTACTGAGGTTGTGTGAAAAACACAAACATGGCAGATTCAGACAGCGGGTGTGTCTCAATCAGCCCTAGCTCCCTAGCTCATGAATCAGTAGATCAAGTACACAAATTCAGTCACTGGTATGTTGCCTGCTAACTGCACGTTGGGACAGTGATCACTAGAATTCCAGTGATGTCACTACATACAGCATCCACAGACAACACTGTAGAACGTCGTCGCTGGAATTCATAAACAACAGGCAGGACCGATCTCAATTTGATATTATTTTTTATTCTCTTTAAACACATTGTTCCGTTACATGTTCTTACAACATTTGAGCCGAATATTAAATTGTAATTAAATTAAATTGTTAAAGTGCTCCTATTATGCCATTTTAAAGGTTGCTAATATTGTTTTATGAGACTCCTAAAACAGGTTTACATGTATGCAAGGTCAAAAAACACTTTCAGATTTAATCAACACATTTAGATTTAATTTTACCCCATTTTTAAATTATTCCTAAACGACTCATGCGAAGCAGTTCGAAGAATCAGTCTCTCTAAACCCCTCCTTTCAGTGAGCCCTCACTGCTGTGATTGGTCAGATGGCGCAGTCCTTTATGATTGGTCTACCACTACAGCAAGTGTCGGAAAACGAAACGCCCATTGCCATAACTGAATACACAGAAAAGATGGCAGCGATTTTACCTTACCAATTCAAGCCGGAGTCTTAAGATGAAACGGTTGAAGTGGCTGATCGACAAGTTAGCACGAACTACCGTGAAAAGTGCTCGCAATTTGCTCGCAATTTCTCTATGTTGTAAACTTCAACGGTGTATAATGCATTAAGTGGCTTTCACACCGAAAGTGGAAAGTGCTGTGCTGGCCACTGGTTCAGTGCAGCCCTATCAGAGCGCAGCGGCAAAAGTTCAACTCATTTGAACTTTAAATGCGGTGTGCACTTTGGTCGACGCAGAAACAAGTCGTTCTCATGTGCCGCAAGCAATTCAAATGAATGGGTTACATAGCGCAGCACTTTCCACATTCGGTGTGAAAGCTGCTTCGTGCGCCATCCTTTATCATTACTCCAACTAATGTGACAGACAGACAGTCAAGCTGCATCAATCACAAATTTTTAGACTACAGTGGGTCCACAGCTGAACAACAGAACTACAGAAGTGTGAGTTAGCCGGTTAGCAAGACATGTGCAGGGTTGTTACACAGTATGACATACACATCTACATATTTTTGAACGATCGGCAGAAAATACAATCTTTGTAGATTAATCTTTTGGAAGTAAATATAAAACTAATTTACTCACAGCTTAGGATACAGCGTCTTCTCGACATGACGTAAACCACATGGAAATTTTTACTGTTTGTGGGCGGGCAAGTTGTGCGCGAAGTAGAACGTGGGCGGACATAATGCAAATGTGTTACTTTGTGACGTGTGGTCGTAACAGAAAAAGATTTGAATTCCTGACGACTCGTTCAGGCAATCGTGAGCCGAGTTTTTTTTTTGATAGACAATAACTTTAATTATCATGCACTGTTAGCTTTACAACTTTGCAGATAGTTTATGCTCACATACAGCTACATGACACACTGCATGAAAGGTAATATTTAAAAAGGCATAATAAAAGCACTTTAAATAGATGTGTTCATTACCCATCTAGCGATGTGTGTTTATGTTAAAATATATTATAAAACGGTTTGTATTTTCAAATCTTCTATTGCGTGTCATTATATTTATCGAGTTGGCTTGTGAGTTTTTTTTTTTTTTTTTTTCACGTTTCAGAAATGTGATGTTATTTCCGGTAAGGGAGCATAGTAAGCACCAATGCTCCCTAGAATCTGCAATGCATTGTGGAATTTTTCAGGGAGCGTACGTTCCAGTGCACTGGAAGGAATTCGCGATTGAGACAGCACTTAAAATAGCTGACTCCCTGATCAGTGCCCTGACTACTGAACAAGGGAGGTGACTGAGACGCATCCAGGATTAAAATCACAAAGCATGCCTGTAAAACAAATTTGAATATCCTTCATGAAA
>NC_066890.1:54096953-54152577 GCF_022985175.1 Labeo rohita
ATGCTTCAGTACATCTGGCATCCCTATGGGGCCCCTCTACTGGTCCCTAGGGCGTTGGGAAGGTTACGTATTGACTCCACTTTCCGTCACGTCCGCCTGTCGGCACTTGTGTCTTGCGTAACGCAGCCTCAGGGTTGTGGCCTTTTCCATGGGTCTGTTCCCATATGTAACGTCGTAGTGAAACGACTGAAGGGGAACGTCTAGGTTACGTACGTAACCCTCGTTCCCTGAAGGAGGGAACGGAGACGTTACATCCCCTGCCACAACCCTAGGCTGTGCTGACGCCGGGCTGCGGCTCGGCTCCTCAGCAAAAACCTGATGAGTGGATGCGCGCCGCCATCTTATATACCCGTATGTACGGGGGAGTGGCGTTGCACGCAAACTCCACTCGCCAATTTCATTGGCCTTTTCTGTTAAGCTCAGAGGTGATTGGTCACTCAAGCGAGTTCCCATATGTAACGTCTCCGTTCCCTCCTTCAGGGAACGAGGGTTACGTACGTAACCTAGACGTTTCTGGATGCTACTGATGAAGCACTAAATTAAAACAAAAATTCAGACATCACAACAGCACCAAAAGATCAAAGAGTGAAGACAGAACAGACATACTGATAGAGAATAAATATATAGTTTATCCATGAAACTCTTCTAAAGCAGCTGATTGGTTAACTTAAAGCCGACTGGGTCATCCAGTCATTTGTTTGTTTCCATCTACATACAGGCTTGGAGTGGAACAATGGCAGACAGGTACAGCGCGGGCGAGGGTCGATCAATGGCGAACGTAAGGCAAGGAAAAAGGGTAATCTGAAAAACAAGCAAGATATCCACAGGGCAGGCAGCAAAACAGACAAAACGAAATAACTAGGCAAAAAAAAAAAAAAAGGGAAACTAGGAAACTGGCTTTGTAAAGGTTGCTAACACTAGCAGAGTGCTAAATGCAACATACACAATCCACAATCCAATCCAATACTCAGTGAGTAGCAAGAGGAAGTCCAAGGCTTATATAGTGTGTCTGATTAGATACAGATGTGTGCGAGTAATCAGCGCAGTGGACAATGGGGAATGTAGTCCTGGGTGTGGTTCAACAGTCTATGTAATGTGAAATGCACAGGCAACCTCTGGTGGTGGGCAGACTGAACAGGATTCATGACAGATGCCAATAAAGAGACTTTTTTTTCAAGAGTGTGTGGATTCTCCATGCTTACTAATAAATGCTGGTAAAATTTATTACAAGAGTTCTCATGATTAACCCTTTAACTGTCACTGTCCCCTCTGTGGGACGCCTGTCAGATCGCTGTCTCCATGCCTAGACAATTAAGATCCAGCCCTGGACACCAGATCCCATCAGAAAATATTAGTTTGTCCAGTAAAAGAAAAAAACTCTTCAGCAGAGTAGTCTAATACCCAAACCCTGTTAACAGGAGGTCTTGTCTGGTACCCAAAAATACCCAAAACACTATTAACAGTCTTCTATCAGCCAAGAAGTTGACTGAGGAAAAACCAGTGAAAGTGAAGAGCAGAAGCAGAGGACGAAATAATGATGGTAAAAAGGAGCAGGATTTATTGAATAGTCTTAGTTGCGAAAAAAAAAAAAAAAAAATATATATATATATATATATATATATATATATATATAACAACTATAATATAATATAAATGAATAATCAATTAATGAATCAATGAAATGGATATATAAATGACTATAATGATAATTGTAAATGATTATATGATTAAATGGAATAATGAAGTGATTAAATGAGTAATGATTATAATTTAATAAATGAATGAAGAATAAATGAAGAATATATAAAAGGAAAGCAAAACATAACACAAATATATGGTTGCTCTCAAGGCAAAACACACACAGTTTGCATTTAAGGATCATCCGATCCTTCATGCTTAAGTTCAATTCACCATATTACAAATAAATCCTAATCTAATCAATACAAACTGTACATCGTTGGAAAGGTCTAAGACTCCTGAATAGATATTTTACCATATTTTTGTGTTACAAATTATGTGGGAAAAGTAATAGATTAATACATGTCAAGAGTGCAACTTAAAAAAATTCTACATCATAACATGAGTTCAGACCTTTGTCACAAAAGACTATCTTCATTGCCTTTTTCCCTGTCACGTTTTAGAAATCATAAGAAATTATATATCAGTTAAAAACTTAAAATCTCAAAATTCATCCTTTGAAAGGCATTTTAAAATCAGACATTGCATTACCACGGAAAATGTACATTAAAATCATATTACAAAATGTTTTCATTCATGAATTATACAAATTCTGGATAGTATATTTGTATGTCTGTGTTCAAAAATGGGAGTGACAGTTAAAGGGTTAAAATGCGAATAAAACCCAAAAGTGAGGTATTGTCCTGTATGAATTTGATCATCATTTGAGAATTTGATCATCATTTTTTGGGGACATTTTGATACACAGCATCTGCCTTTGATTTCTGCAAGGAAACACAAACAACAAATCCAGGACAGTTTAAAAGCCATTTCAAAATAATCAGACCAATAATAAAAAATAAATAAATAAATACATAACAATGTATACAGACAATTTCTCACAAAATACATTGGGAATGGGAAGATCTATTGTAAGATTTGCTTCGTTTGGATGCTTATAGAGACCTTCATGCATGATTATCTTGATATATATATTATATATATATATATATATATATATATATATCAACAAAAAATACTTATTAGTAACATGAAAATTGTCTTTCTTTGGGAGGGGTTTCCTTCGCCATGCTTCCTGAAAGTAGGGGTAGGAAGCTGACAGCCTCATGTGACAGGAAGGAAGTGAATACCTGAATATTTGATGGAACAGTATTCTAAAGTGTTACCAAGTTTAAGAACACCTGCTGTAGGTAATAATGATCAAGGCTGACCACCCACTTCTGTTCTTTGACCGCCTGATGCTATTGCCTACAAAACTTCAATCAGCAAGCTGTAATCAGACTGACTGCAATAACTTCTTGCAACTCAAACTATGAATGATCTTACCGTTTTTTGAGATTTTGATGAATCAGTTCTGTCTTCTTCCAGGGGTACTAGAGTAACTATAATAAAGACATGTTGTAACAACAGAGCTTGCAAACTTGTATGGAAATCTGTATATCTGATCCAAATGCGTTAGTTAATATTGTAGGTCAGTGGTTCTCCAAGTGTGGTTTGAGTACCACTAGTGGTACTCAGGCTCCCTCTAGTTGTACACAGAAGTTAATTATAAATTAATACAATACAATTTATTCTTTATTTAAGTTAAGTTTTTATTGTATTTATATATATATTTTTTACATTTACATACAGGTTTTATTTAACTTTTAGGTACAAGACATTTTAATTTAATAATTTTTTTTTTTTTATTTATTTACACTGTTAAAAATGTTCAAACTGTGTATTTACAGTGTTAAAGTGGCTGACAACAATAAATATTCTTATTGGGAATAAAACTGCCTCGCTGAGCAGAGCTGTAGCTTACAGTTTTTCCTCAATTTGACACATTTCTCCAATCTCAGGTGACTATTCTCAAAACTGTTAACACAGTGAGCTGAACACTTTGTTATTGTCCTAAACAGACTGTATGTTGTCATTCATTTTATATTTTATTAAAAATCATCATGAATCTTGCAAATAATTTTCTCAAAACAATGTGCACAAAACTCTAAAATGTTTTCACATTAGTTAATGCAACCAACCAATACTTTAAAATATCTAAAAAAAAAATGTTCAAATCAAATCACAAACATTTATTTACCATTTGTCCAAACACAACAAACAAAATTCTGTCATTTGACGCTATATTTTTGATTGGCTATAAACTGCTACCTAGCCAGTTATTCAGACACTCAACACAGGAAATTAAGTTTTCCTAATCATTTCACATTTATCCAAAATTCTTTAGAGTAATAATAAAGGGAAAGTATACAAAGAGCAAGAATGAATATGCAAAATAATAATAATAATAATAATAATAATAATAAAATGGGGGGGGGGTTAAGAAAAAAAAAGAGGTTTAAGTCTATAAGGTGGTGGTGTGGGTAGAGAAAGGCGTGTAATGACAGAAAATATTGTAAGAGTTAACAGTGTAACAGGTACAGAGATGAGCAGAGAGGAGGATGTGAGAATGAGGAGAAGGAGAGGGGTAAGAGAGTTACTATGTCCCAACACACACACACACACACACACAAAAGCCTTTATAATATGTTATACTATGATTGTTGTTGATAGTACAGATTTTTAGTCCTCAAGTATGTAGTGTAGATAAAATGCATTTTCCAGATGTAAATGAAAGGCAAGGTTAATAATTCAGAATAATTAATGTATACAGCAACATGTGTGTATATACAGTGATGGCCAAAATTATGCTATTAGAATACTAGTATTTTCACCAGCTAAAAAAGTTCATTTAGATTTGCACAATATATGTATAATTCAAAACTCCCTGTTGAAGAATTTCAATAAACATGTATTTTCATTAGCATATTTGTGCATCTACAGTTGTTTTATAATCAATAGAGAACACACCTATAGATTTGATGTTAAAAATTACATTTAAAGGATGCCTATTTTCCACAAGTTGATATGATTCTTTAGGGTCTTAATGAAAAGTCTCTAATATACTTTGGTTAAAAATTCTCAATGGTTGTGTAAAACAGCACACTTTTTACCTTGTCAAAATGAGCTCTGCAAAAATCATCTCATTCTAAGGGGTTGGTTCTTTAAATGCAAATGAGCTCTGCTCACCCCGCCCCTCTCTTCTCTCTGTGGAGTGATGAGCTGTGCTCTAAGAGATTGTTTACTGTAGCCGCATTTATCATGTTTAGTCGTAGACGTTATTAAAAAAGGTGATTCATCTCAAAGAGATTCATAATAAAAAAAACCTTATACTCGCTTCTGCTGTAAGTGAAGCTGGATCACAAATGATTCATTAAATTGATTTATTAAATTATTTGATTAATTAAAAAACACTGTATGGATTTTTATCATTATAGGGTAGATTTGTACATACACTGCCAACACACATTAATGTTCAAACAACATGCAAAAGTCAACTTTGTACCCGATGACCCTTTAATAAATGCATTACTAGAAAAAATTGCAGTGCTTCATTTTGCAGTAAAGTTGAACTGTTTGATTACAATAATTTTGTGTTTGGATGGCTGTGCTAATTGTTTTGAGAACAAGTACATTGCATTGGAGAAAAGTGTCAAATAGATGTAAAAACTGTAATAGTTAGGCCTACTACGTATTTTAATGCTGGTCATTATGGTGGTACTTGGAGAGCCAAATATTTTCTGAGGTGGTTACTTTGTATAAAAAGTTTGAGAACCACTGTTGTAGGTAATAACTGAACTCCTTACCAGTTTTTCTAAATTTTCTGCAGAAGCAGCACATCACAACTGCAGCTACAATCAACAGAGATCCAGCAGCAGAAAACAGCACTATCAGAGAAACTGAGACTGGAAGATGTGAAGGAGACAGTTATTAGTGTGAGTGAATTTGTACGTTAATACATACATCAATGCTGACATACCTGTGTGGCAGAGTTTACTGATGTCCAGATGTGTGGTCTGGTTGCTGATGGGATTGTTGATCACACAGCTGTAGGTGTTTTTATCCTGATATTCCACCTCCAGAGGTAGAGAGAGACTGATGCTGAGATCAGACACACTGATGCTGGACAATAAACTGTTTCCTTTGTACCAGGAGAGAGTCACATCACTCACATTCAACACTGAACACACCAATGAACAAAATGATGAAGAAAGATTTTGTGAAGAATTTCTGGTAATGTTAGGAGTGGGCAGATGACCTGTTTAGACAGAAGAAATAGGGCAAGTGTTTTCATTAAAAAACAAACAAACAAACAAAACAATCTACTTTTTTTAAATATAAAAAAAAAAATGTGTTACATTTCTGCTTTTAAAATACTCCAAAACTGGCTTTCAGTTAGATACCTGTGCGGGATGGATTTTTCAGTCCCACTCCCACTCAAAACAGGAGTGTCCCACTACTGCCCACAAAAGTCATCATACAAGTAGCCTATATATATATATATATATATATATATATTTTTTTTTTTTTGTATGAATCAAACCCTGCAAACTATTATTATTGTTATAATTTGTTCTCAAATTGTTAATGTTATTAACATCTGCATTGCATGACTACATGTATATAGTGTGTATTAGCATGTAGCCTAAATTTCAGTTTCTGTACAGTCTATTCTCTAACAGTACAGTCTAATCTCATTCAAATGTCATATATATAAAAACAAATTATTTTAACCCAAAAAGCAATTTATTCTTTCTTAGAACTGGTGGTTATCTTCCAAATACAAATCCTGTGTAAAGATGCACATTTAAACCTTGAATGTAATTTAATTTCAGTCATGTTTCTTAAAAACATAATCCATATATATATATTGTTACATTCCAGAACGTTATTGGGTGGTTGTTTTGTCTGTTGCCCTTTTTTTTTTTCTTATTTCAGGTTCTTAGTGGTTCCACCCTTGCTGCTCCTGATAGGTTGGCTCATGTTCCATTATGTATTGTGATTAGTTAGACTGGGTTTTTGGTTTATTTTTAGCCGCACCCATAGCCAGTCTTTCTATTAGCATCTGACTTTGAACAACTATTTCTCACTTGTAAATATTTCACTTGCTACCACTTCTTTTGTACTTTATGTAAATAAACACTCTTTGCTAATAAAAGTACTTAGTTTGTCATCACTTTGTTTGCAACCAGTGCTGGGCATTCAACTTGCCAATGTCTTACAAATTTAAGTGTGCGACCCGTATACCCCTAGAACATCAAGGGTCGTAACAATATATATATATATATATATATATATATTAGTTGTTCTTATTGCTTTTGTGCAATAGATGAATCAATTATTTATTTATGTTTAGAGCAGATATTTCTATTTTTGCGGGAGTTCCGCAAATCATTTTATTCTCCAGAATCACACACAACCAGGCGAGAAAACCAAAACACGGGAACAAGGGAAACTAGGAAATGCTAATAACAGGGATAACAAACATCAATACTCCGTGGCTAGCATGGGAAAGTCCGGGGCTTTTATAGCGTGCCTGATTGGCTAAATGAGGCAACGCAATCGGCGCAATGGGTGATGGGAGTAGTAGTCCAAGGTGCAATGCAATGCATCTGGTGGTGAGCGGACCGCAAGCCACCGACCAGATTCGTGACATATGGAGATGACTCTCCATCATATGGCTTGACTCATGGAGAACAGCAGCTTTGGCTTGACTTGACTCTGTTGCTTGACCGGACCTGGAAGCTTGACCGGACTTGGAAGCTTGACTTGACCCTGGGGTAGCAACCACGACGTGAAGGAGCGCCATTTTAGCTGCCCATACAGCCATGAGGGGTGAATCCAGCACGTGGGCCATCATAATGGGCCGTGATCTTGGGATGTCAGATGAGACATGGCGAGGCTCTGGGCCGTCAGGCGGGACATGACTTGGCTCAGGGACCACGGCTGTGACTTTGCTTGACTCAGGAACCACTTCAGGAATGGCGGCCATGATGGGTGCAGACTCCGGAGCAGAAGACATGACGGGAACAGGCCATGGCTTGGCTGACGGGGCGTTAGCAGGCTGTGGCTTGGCTGACGTGGCGTTAACTGGCACTGGTTTGGCTGACGGGGCTTTAGCAGGCTGTGGTTTGGCTGACGTGGCGTTAGCGGGTGCTGGCTTGACTGACGTGGCAGCCATCTTTGCGTCAGGCTCTGGCGTGGCGGCCATCTTGTGCAGTGGCTCTGGCGTGGCGGCCATCTTGACAGTGCTTGGCTCAGGAATGATGGCTGTAACTTGACTTGAGACAGAAGCGACAGCTGTAATTTGACTTGACACAGGAACAACAGTTCTGACTTGACTTGACACAGGAAACACAGCTTTAACTTGACTTGCCTTAGGAAGAGCAGCTCTGACTTGACTTGATGCAGGAAACACAGCTCCAGCTTGACTTGACACAGGAACAGCAGCTGTAATCCTGCTTGACTCAGAAACTTGACTTGACTCAGGAAATACAGCTGCAACTTGGCTTGACTCAGGAAACGCTGCTGCAACTCGACTTGACGTGGAAACTTGACTTGACTCAGGAAACGCAGCTGGTTCTGGTATGGCAGCTGTGACGTGACGGAGCTCTGTTATCGCCGCCATTTTGTAAACGGGCTCCATCGTCGCCGCCATAGTGTGAACACGCTCCGACGCGGCCGCCATTTTGTGAACGGGCACCGCTATCGCCGCCATTTTGTGCACGGGCTCTGTTGTCGCTGCTATGGCATGAACGCGAGACAGATACATGGTCGAACAGGCAGGGTCAGACAATGGCAGGCAGGTATAACGAAGACGATGCACAATAGAAGTCTGTGAAACAGGCGAGGGTCGATCCGTGGCGAATGTAATCCGTAAGGGGCTTGGCGAGGAGAATAACCAGTAAACACGAGCGAGAGTCAGTAGGCAGGCGGCGATCAGTCGAAACGAAATAACCAGTTGAGAAAACCAAAACACGGGGACAAGGGAAACTAAGAAATGCTAATAACAGGGATAACAAACAACAATACTCTGTGGCTAGCATGGGAAAGTCCGGGGCTTTTATAGCGCGCCTGATTGGCTAAAGGAGGCAACGCAATCGGCGCAATGGGTGATGGGAGTAGTAGTCCAAGGTGCAATGCAACAGTCTGTATGATGAGAAAGAGCGAGAGCGACATCTGGTGGTGAGCGGACCGCAAGCCACCGACCAGATTCGAGACATTTGCATGCTGTAAATCCCACAGCTCGGATTCAGCACAAACTAACATGGTGGCCCCCATCACCGTAATAGATTAACTAATGCGGTCATCAAAAAAGTGTTTAAACTTACAAATACATTTACTTGCACATATTTCAAAATTTGAATATCAGAAATTTCATGATATAGTGAGCATGTTTGTGAATATTAGTAATAAAAAAAGAAAAACAAAATAAAAGCGATCCATGTGTCTTACAGCGCTATTGTGGCTGTGGTGTGTCACATGACAAACATGACATGTCGCCATGGAAACAATAAGGCTATACATTTTAAACTAACGGTCGCCTAAAAAAAACTTACGCTGGGGGCTCCTCTAGAATATTTTAAACTCACGTGTGAAAGGGTTAATGAAGATCCGGACTGCATTAGTAAGAACTTGGTCCTTTGTTCACTTCATTTTACCATGTGTTACGGGGCAAACGAAACATGAAGTGGGCGGATCCATCTGCATAGCTTTTATTTATCAACAAAGACGTGGTCATATACAGGCAGGGTCGAACACTGGCAAACAAGTATACAGAACAGGCGAGGCAAAAAGGTGTTCCAATAAACATGCAAAAGTTCCAGGGCAGGCAGCAAAACAGACAAGATGTATTCATACTGTTCGTGATTGGCTGCAGCTGTGTGTGTAGTGAGTAAGGTGGAGCATGTGAAATGTAGTCCAGAGTGTAGTGCAGCAGTCTGTGTAATGTGAGTGTCAACAGAATGGCACAGCGACCTCTGGTGGTGAGCGGACTTAAGAATCTTGACACCATGGATTCGTTCACAAGCAAGGCACAATTCGACATAGGATTTTCAGAAAGACTGAAACTAAAAGACAATGCTGTGACGACTATATTGGATCCAAAAGTAACAACACATTACATAAGTGTGAGTAACTGTTTTTATTATGTTCTCATTATAGCTTTGTCTTTGTTAATACATTGCTGACCTTGGAGATCAGGGGGCTCTACGCAAAGCTGTGTTGCATTTGTTTGTGGTTCACTCTGTCTCAAATCGCGCTCACAGAAAGCGCTTGAGAAACAGCTGTCTCTTCCGCGGCTCAATATGCTATCAACTTGTTTTAAATGTAAATTCGTTTAACTGTATCACATTCACGTTACATGATTTGACTGATTTCTATGTCAAAAGGGCGACAGCACACCGTATTAAGAGAAATTAACATTCATGTTTTGATAATCACTGACCCACTTCAAAACAAAGCAAAAAATAAATCATCTTTGAGAGCAAGGGGGCCCTCTGGTGTTTCGGGGCCCTTCGCAGCTTGCATATTTTACATATAGGGAGGATCGGCTCTGGTTTGATATGTATTTATGCATCCATTTGTAAAGAATGTAGGCTGAAAAATATACATGATTGTTAGCCAGTCATAACAGTGGGTGATAAGGGGGGGTCAAAACAGAACAGAAAATACCCTCTGAATTTAAAATGATCATGTTTTTGATGTAAAATTCTTAAAAAACAACAACAACAACAACAAAAACATTATAAGTGGACATCTGAGTCCAAAATAATATATTATTAATTAATAATTATTAATAAGAATATGTGATTTTCTTTTCTACTCACCATAGACAAAAACATTGAATGTTTTTGATGACCATTTTGCACCGATTACCTCGAGTTGATAATGTCCAGCATGTTGAGTTTTGATGTCTGTGATGATCAGAGATCCAGTATGTTTTTCCAGCTTCAGTCTGTCTCTAAATAGTCCATAAGGTCTATCATAAATGGAGAAGATTTGCCTATCTCTGTTGACTTTAGCTATGAGAGAATGGTCAGCTCCAAATTTCCACAGTATATTGTCGTCGTCTTGTATGTCAGTAACATCCATGCGTAAAATGACGGAATTTCCCTCTATCACTGACACTGACTGTATTTCATCTGTCAGAGCAACAAAAACACCTTTAGTACAAACAAAACAGATTTTAGACAGGTTAAGGCTCCTGATGGTTTGCTAAGCTTGAAATCAACTGCACTTTGAAACTATATGTAAATTGCTTTTTGACCAATGAGTTTACATTATTTTTGTTATTATTCATGATCATTTTTAAGAGTTTGCTGGGCAGGATTTCCATGTGTCTGGTAACAATCGTTTATGTTAATATATTTAAAAATCACAAACAAAAAACAAACAAAGAAATGACCAAACAAACGGCTTGAGATGTGAAAAAGTGGCTCAGTGGAAGATTCGCTTCCTGTGGTTGTTTTTTTTTTTAACTATAGACATTTATTCTCCATGATTTTTACCATTTAATACTTTTCATGACTTTCCAGGCATTATTACAATTTAAATTACAGTGTAAAAATTTCAAGATCTCACAATACCTTAGTTGTCTGATTTGATCTGAGATAACAGCAAAGTGTAAATAGTCTAGTCTGATAAGTATCAGTAGTTTGTTACTCTGTTCTAAAACAGATAATATATTAAGCCTTTAAAAAAAAGCATTTATAACTTACTGTTTAGACTCCCCCAGCACAAAGAGAACAAAACAAACATGTGTAACATTTTCTTCAGTTGTTCAATGTCTGATCTAATAAGACTATCTTTTGAACACACTCAACCTGTGTGAAGCCTCCCACAACAGATTTTGACCCTCCTAGCTCACATGCTCATTCTCTGTGTGCATGTTATAGATACACGTAATTGATCTTCTGTCCTGTAGACTTCTTATAGACTGTTCCTGACAGTGAAAAACTATCTCCATGTTTATTATTTAACATTGATAATATTTGAAAGGTACAGTTGTAAGTCAACTGAATTACCTATAGTTCAGTTGTTTTGTATATAAAAAAAAAAAAAAACTTTGCCATTTTTCTTGAGGTGTGAATCTAGAACATACGCAGGATCTGAGTCATTCTGAAACCTGCTGTGTGTGTGTTTTTTTTTTTTTTTTTTTTTCAGAGAGGTTGTTTGATCTGTTGAGTAAAGAAATGTCTTGTATGTGGCCATTAGTTAGAAGTGTTAGTTAGAAGTTTAGTTAGTACATGAAAAGTGTCTTTCTGTTCTGCTGCTATGAACCTTATAGTTTGACTTCCTCTCTAGCTAAAACTGCTTTAGATTGAAATAAAATAAAGAATGAACCAATCAAAACTGATGTATAAAAAGTCAAGATTAATTTACCTTTAAATTTACATTTAATAATTTGGCAGGAAAACAAGTGATTCATCAGATGGCAATAAACATGGGAAATGTCCATTATGCAAGTCTTCAGTGATTGTTCAAAACATTAAAGACTAGGACAGGAAGATATTAAGTGAAGATAAGAGCACAGAAAAGGTGAAAGAAAGATTTTTTTTTTCCACAGATGAGATTTCAATTGTTTCTTGAAACTTGTGAGGGATTCAGCTGTCCTTATGGTTTTAGGTAGGTCATTCCACCAGTGAGGAACAGTGGAAGAATACTTCCTTGAGAGTGATTTTGTGCCTCTCTGCGATGAAACAACAAGGTGCTGCTCACTGCTCAAGCAGGCTTCTCGAGGGGGTGTAGACTCACAAGAGCGAGCAGAGGTAGGAGGGTGCGGAGCCTGTGGCTGTTCTGTAGGCAAGCACCAATGTCTTGAACTTGATGCGAGCTGCAACTCGAAGCCAGCCAGGAAGTGGTGTGACATGGGCTCTCTTGGGGTCTTTGAAAACAAGAAATGCTGCTGCATTCTGAATCATTTGCAGAGTCTGATTGAACATGTTGGAAGTCCAGCTAGAAGAGCATTGCAATAGTACAGCCTAGAAATGACAAGGGCCTGGATGAGAAACTGAGTAGAATGTTCTGTTAGGAAAGGCCTGATCTTTCTAATGTTGTATAGCTCAAAACTACATGATTGTGTTGTTGTGTTGTGAGAGAGGATCCCGGGCACGATGTGTCAAAAATATGATTTATTGCCCGTCATAAAAATTCCTCCACCCGCCCTCCCACCCACCAACCGGACACCTGTTTTTGTACACCCCCCACCCCCCGAACTGGCCATCTGTTTGTACATCTGTTTATTCACCTCAGTAATTCAAAGGAATTTAAGACCGTTATTTTATTTGGGAAAGTGCTTTTTGTGAAGCGGGCCATTGAAAACTGTTATTTGTGCTTTAAACTTTAATTGTGAAACAATGTATGATTGGTTAAACGGGTTCATTTTTATTGAAGTTTTTTCACATACAATAGAAACACTGTGACAACGGTGTTTTCCAGAAACAGTAAAACAAGTCAAGACGAGCATTTCTGTATTGTTAAACAATTTTGGTGATATATTTAAAAGAAAAATGTACTAAACGATCATTAAGCACTAACAAAAAGCAGTCAGATACGACTGTGTAAAACAAAAGCAAACGATAGTTGTCAAAATCTTGCAACATTAAATTTTTAAAAGGGTAGAGGTTTTTTATGTTGATTTAAAACAAAACAAAACAAAAAAAAAGTATCAGACACCATCGTTAACCAACAGCATAAGATACTTGTCAAAATGTATGTTGTAGTAGCATTACAATTTTAAAAAGGTAGTGTTTGTTACAAGTTAGAAAATAAAGAGTCGAACATCTTACGCTGATCTAAAACAAAAGAAAACAAAAAAAGTATTAGACATGTTCTTGTAAAATAGCATACAGTATTGTCAAAATCTGTTGCAGTATTAAAAAAGGTACAAGGATACAAGAGTTAAAGTAAAAGAGAAGGAAAAGAACATTACATCTGCTGTAAAAGGTGATCTGTTTAAGCGCACTGAAATGCTTGAATTCAAAAACGAAAAATTTAAATAACAGCAAATAAAATAACTCATGCACATTCATATTCCTCGCTGATGTAACGTTAGCAGTTTTATTAAAATGCTACGCATGTAGCGCTACGTGACGTCTATTTTTATATTGTTTAGCAACAGTATACATTTTTATATTGTTTGGATCAGCTGGAGTAGACAGATATAAATGTTTATTCAACCATGCTGAAAATAAGTAAATATTGTTAGCTGATGCTAACTGTCTAGCTGCTTGCTGGTGCTAAGTTGAGATCATTTTTTAGATATAAAGTCCAAATATTTTTATTCAACAACCTAGATCATGGTAACTACAGCAATTATCAAAGTGGAAAGTGATGCCCTCTGGGGGCATTTGGCCAGGGGTGTTTTTACATGGACAATATTTGAAAGGAAAAAATCATTATGATAATATAATTATATTTTCCTTAAAATGTTCTTGTTAACTTCAGTCCTTATTCTCAAGTCATATATAACTGTGATGTTATGCAAAACAAGCTTTACTTGTTCACACTTTTTTCTTACTGTTGACAATATGATGGTCAAATCTGTTTTCTCTCAGGTACATTGCTGTGTAAGCTTCACATTGAATATTACTACATCACTCTCTTCAACATAGTCCATATCAACAACAGTAGGGTTATAAAAAATATGTGCTGCCTATATAAATTTGCTAAATAAATCTATCAGTACTTTTTTACTTAAGTACATAAAAAATCGAGTACTTTTGTACTTTCACTCGAGTAAAATTGAAAGAGGAGCACTTTTACTTTTACTGGAGTAATATTTTATTATACTTATCTGTACTTTTACTCGAGTACTTCGTCCACCACTGCATGTGTGTTTGCATTTGCATTTATGTTTGCCATTTTGTGTTTGAGTTTGTATGTATGTTTGTGTTCGAGTTTGCATTTGAGTTTGTGTTTACATGCATGTTTGTTGTTTGTTTTTGCGTGCATGTTCGTGTTTGCGTTTACATGTATGTTTGTGCTTGTGTTTGTGTACGTGTCTGTGCTTGTGTTGAGGATTGAAAAATCTAGGAGTGAATATAAAGAAATAACAAATATATAAATATAAATATAACTAAACAAACAATATTCACTAAAATGAAACAAGAATTTTCCAACAGTATACACCGGTTTGTTAAAACAATCACCTTCGTCCCTGTTTAAGATTGTTGTTATCAACGTCTCCTTTATCTATCTAACCTCATCCTGAACATCAGTTTGAAGCCACATTCACCAAATCCACATTATAAACAATCTCACCAGATGCCATGCAAATCCAGCTGTGTGTTGTAAAAAGGTTCAGTGCACATCCTTTGACCTACTGAACTTTTTGGCAAAGTTCACAACACCAGTAGACCCAGCTGCACTCACAGGTGTGTACCGTAAATGGTTGGGAAAAAAAATATCTGTTTTGATCACTGAACTTTACCTGACACTGCCCCACAAAAGTAAAAAATGCCAGATCCCCTCAGTTAGATTGTAAATGGGTCACAACATTGGCTGGTCTGATAAGCCATGCATTGAGGATTGTAGACCCCACTCACCAACCTCTCTGGTTTATCGGGCTGTGGGATACAAGCTATTTACATTTCGTGTGATGATGTCAAGTTTAGATGATTAATTACATGCGCGTGAACATGTGTTTTAACTACCAGTCTTACGGGGGAGAAAATCAGTGAAGACTCCTCTCTTGTTTTTATTGTGCAGAGTGGAACAAAACATTTGCATTCATCTTGATATTTAACTACCTACACGTACATGTGTGCGTTTCAGCTGATATAACAGACCGTAAGGTCTAAAACTGACAAAAATCAAAGAGTGAATAAATAAATTAAATTAATGAAGTGCGAATAACTAAATAAAATAAAATAAAATAAAATAAAGAAAAATTTTCCCTGAGGAGAATTAGGAGGCTTAGGAGAAGTTTGTTTGAAAGGAAAACTGGTATGATCTGTAAAATGAAAAACTACTTGTATTAATGTTAAATGGGAAGAATGCTTTCATCAATTAAGAAATGTCATAGATTTATTAACCCTTTAACTGTCACCCCCATTTTGAACATAGATGTGAAAATGATAAATATGTTAAAAATCCAAACTTATATTTTTATAATTCATGAACAAAAACATTTTGTAAAATGATTTTGATGTACATTTTCCATATGCCTGATTTTAAAATGGTTTTCAGAAGATACATTTTGAGATCTCAAGTTTTCAACTGATATAGAATTTCTTACAATTTCTAAAACATGATAGGGAAAAAGACTGCGAAGAAAGTCTTTTTTTTTGTGACAAAGGTCAGAACTCCTGTTATGATGTAGATTTTTGAGGTGCGCTCTTGTCATAAATTCATCTATTACTTTTCCTACATAATTTGTAACACGAACAGTGGGGCCAAATATCTATTTAGGAATCTTAGACCTTTCCAACAATATACAGTTTTGTCATGATTAGATTAGGATCTATTTGTAATATGGTAAAGTAAACTTAGCCCTCCCGCCGAGGGGTCGGGTGACAGTTTAATAAAAGTCTTTTTTTTAATTTTAAATATATTATTTTGTTTAATTCTTTGATCATGCATTTGAATCTTTGCATCGGCCTCTGCTTATGGTGTTAGTGTTGTCTTAGGGGGCGGGGTTTGACAGTTGCGCCCCTAACTTCATTTTGATTTTAGGCAGCATGGAGACGGATGTATTTTCGTTGAACTGTGTAAGATGTTTGGTTCTTTTCCTTCTCTTTTACTTTAACTCTTGTATCCTTCTACCTTTTTTAATACTGCAACAGATTTTGACAATACTGTATGCTATTTTACAAGAACATGTCTAATACTTTTTTGTTTTCTTTTGTTTTAGATCAGCGTAAGATGTTCGACTCTTTATTTTCTAACTTGTAACAAACACTACCTTTTTAAAATTGTAATGCTAGACTACAACATACATTTTGTAAAGTATCTTATGCTGTTGCTTAACGATGGCGTCTGATACTTTTTTTTGTTTTGTTTTAAATCAGCATTAGATGCTCAACTCTTTTACTTTAACTCTTGTATCAGTAAAAAAAATAATAATAATAATAATGTTACATAATTTTGACAACTATCGTTTGCTTTTGGAAGATGAGAAGCTCTGTCTTTGCTAGGTTGAGCTGCAGGTGATGTTCCTTCATCCATGCTTAGATGTCCACTAGGCAGTCTGAGATCCAAGCAGGTATCGTTGGATCATCATGCTGAGTGTCATCAGCATAGCAGTGGTAGGAAAAACACCCTGATGGACCTGCCTGTAAAGTAAGACTCAAACCACTGGAGTGCAGTTCCAGACAGTGCTACCTAGTGATGCAAGGGTGGACAGAAGGATTTGATGATTAACAGTGTTGAAAACAGCAGATAAATCAAGAAGAATTTGAATAGATTTATTTGGACTCAGCTCTTGCACACCATAGCGCTTCAGTGATTGACAGCAAGGTGGTTTCGACCTCAGCACACTCACTTACACTCACACACACACACACACACACACACACACACACACACAATTATGCACACTTAAATGAATTAGTGTGGCTATAATCATATATCCAAAATGTGTTAGAAGACTAAAATAATTAGATCAGACCCAGAAGGATTAAGCTCTGATAAAGTATTCCTGTTCAGTTTTGTTACATGTTTATATAATTTTATATAATTTTAATGTTTTGTGTAACAAAATGCTTACTGTGTTCAGGTTTGACAGTTGTAATACTAACTTAATTTGTCTTTGTTACAGCACAAATTAGCTTAATTTGTGCTGAAACAAGTCTCCAGATCTCCCTCCTCTCGCATCAATGAAAGATGACCTATAGCCATGGGTGTCGGAACCATTGAATGTGGGTGGGTCATGCCTATAGCATCCATATATTTCATGAAAAATCTTATATTATGAGTGCACTTGCTCCACATCTACATTTGAAATAATAACCTTGAGCATGCAAAAGACGTGGCCTGTGAATGGCCCCTCAGGCTGCTCTCCCAAGTCCAAATGCTATGCACATGCATTCTCTTTCTCAACTGTTTACATTTCGGCTACTTAAGACAAACCCGACTGTGCTTATGAAGGAAGGCCATTTTGACGTCATTTTGTGTGTATTTGGCTGCTTAAGCTCAAAGTGTTTACAGGAATTTCTCTTATTATAAACTCAAAAGCTGCAGGAATGAGTCCAACTATGCGATATACACACACAATCCCCCAGCGAAAAGGACCTGATTAAATAAAACTCTTATACAGAGATTTGTGAAATAACATTCAATGTATTTTCCAAAACTATTCCAGGCCTGGAAATTGTTGTTTTAAAATTGAATGGCTTTTCCAGGTTTTTCATGACCATACCAAACCCTAAAAAAGCAACTGATGCACGCTTTTAACGTTTAAGCTGGTCAATTTACAAATTATGCAGTGAATAATAATGCAAAAATGCTTTTGTTATGAAACTGTAGTTGCAGCAATATTGCGAAAGAGGGCAGCGTAGTTTTTTGAGCAACAGTTGTTCCGGTGAATTCAGTTCCCCTGTTTCCCCTCATAGCACAAGCGCAACTTCTGTACGAAAATAATTTCTTAATGATTTTTACATTGAAACCCAGGGGGAACAGTTTTATTTAGGCCATTGATTATTGCACTAAATGTTTAATAGTTATTGCTTTATTGCATGAAATTAGTGTATCTAATGATTGAAGGTATTAGATAAATAATTCTAATGTATTCCAAATTCTACCCAGTGGTGTGTCAGGTACTTTAACCCTTCTAAGAAGGGGTGACAAAATGTAGGACATGGTAGCAATATAAAGACCTTATTTATATCAGCTGCTCATTCGCACAAGCTAATGGTATACATCTCTTCTGTTTTCATTCAAATATTGAAGACTACGAGGTCTTTAAGTCTACAGCACTGCCTGCTCCATCTTCAGCAATGGTGAAAACAGCCAAAGCCCAAGGACAGCTTCTCGCAGCACCCCTAATTTCACCACCTTGATACATTTCACACAGACATGTACCTGGAGGGAGCCTTAGGCCCTCACACATAACAGTACACAGGGAGTCTGTTGTATTCTGCCCTTTTTACTTAAAAGATCAAAGAACTTGTATTGAGTCTACTTCAAACTAGAATGGAACTAAACTTGTGTTGCTGGAACCACTTCTTTTCTTGTATATAATACACATTTTAGCAACTGAGAACAGTTACAGTCTCTGTAATAATGTTATTTATTGTGATTAAATGTGAAAAAGGTGTCTTGAGTGTGAATGTACTGAACTTTGAAAAGCTCTGCGAAACAATGCACAAAGCTATTTCATCATAAAAAAACTGTAAAGGTGTTATGAAAAGGCTCTTTTTATCCCTTTAACTTATATCTCTACTGTGCGGTTGAGCTAACTTTGATAGGGAATAAATCTATAAAAAGGAAGGGATGAGAGAGCAATCTTTCCACAGCTATACTGCCCCATCTCTGTGTCTGTAGTTACTGGTCAATCATCAGATAATAGGGTCAAACAAGCAATCAAGGAAGTAGGGATAAAACCATAAAGTTGTTGCAAATAGGTAGAGGGTAAAGAACAGGAATATAGCAAAATATAAGAGAAATGCAGAAATGTTTATTTATAATAATTATCCATCATGCATGACCGTACGGTTGATATGTCAGTAAAAGACATTGTATAGCATATATATTGCCATTCAACTATATATATATATATATATATATATATATATATATATATATATTATACAGAATATATATATATAAAAAAAAATATATATATATATATATATATTTAACTTTGTGGACACTGAAGGTTATGAGATGTATCCAAGATACTAATAAAGTTAAAGGAATGTTTATTATTGCAAAATAACTGAAATAGTAAAAAAAAAAAAAAAAAAAAAAAAAAAAAAAACAGCTTGAGGCAATTTATTAGATGTCTACTAATACGAATTTTAAGTTAACTAATTTTTTCATTACCTCCATTTAGGGGTGAAAGTTAAAGGGTTAACAAATATTTATGGATAGCGGTTGAATTATGAGAACAGGATATATATATTTTAATGTGTCAGTAAAGCAATATGGCTTAAAAATTAAAGTATAAGCATGCATAAAAAATACTGTTTTGAAAAATGTGTAATTAACCTTTTGTGTAATTGTGTAATTAAAAACGAAATATAAAAAATACAATTAAAAATAAGATAATTAAAAAATGCTTATGTGCTGTAATGTAATTAAATGTACACCTAAGTAAAATTAATTTAAAAATTAAAATTCATTAGAAAACAACCACTAGATGGTGTTAAAGCTCAATGCCAGCACAAAATTGTGTGTTAAAGCGTAAATTACGCGTTAACACGTAATTTGTACAACACGTTTTGGCCCTAATGGCCTTCCATACATAGGCAAGCGTAAAACTTTAGAGTCAATGATGCATTTATACGTTGGTTGTGATGTCAGTGCTGTGTCATCTCATCCCGTTTGTACTCATGCAGGTTAGAAATAATACAAATAATACACATATCTTGAATGTATACTGTATATGTCAGATAAAAATAATGTAATGACAACAATATATTGTAACAATCACAAATTTAACAATTATCAGGCAAATCCAAAAGCAGAAAACAAAGCACCAGTAGCCTATGACAATTTACAAATCTTTATTCAACCTTTAAACCCAGACACAATCATACGACACATAAACATTACAGAATCACTACAACAGGCGGACCATGCAACGTAAACTGTGGGTCAGCCAGTCCAAGTCCAAGTGTAAATAGCAACAGTTGTGGATTCAGTAGACATTTAGATGCTATTTACTTATAAATAGTGAGAGATAACGTTACTATTTGCTCCTCAGTATTGTTGTGCATTAAACATCCTGCAATATAACTGACAGTAAATCATTATATTTCTAAAACAATATTAAAATCATGGCAACTTATTGAGATATTAAAGAGCGCTACCCCTAACCTTACCCTAAATGTAACTACTATGAATTAAAATGAATTTTAAGTCAAATCATTTTTATTGAAAACAAATGCATTTATTAACTGTAAAGTAATAAAAAAGCGCTGTCTTCTTCTTGTTGTTTTTTTTCTGTCTTCTGTTTGTTCATGATTTTGATAAATGTTTCTCAGTGTTTCACAGTTTTATGATAGGTTACTGTATTTATTTATATTTAAAAAAAAAAAAAATAGGCTTAGATCATGAATAATAGGCAACTACACAGTTTTCAATAATTTACTTTTAAAGGCTATTTTTAATAGGATTTTTAAAACATGCTATCATGAATAATAAAGGATAAATAATAAAAAACATTTTCATTATTTTCTTTTAGAATGGGCAAGTTTTTGTTATGTCTTGTGCTCTTTTATTTAGCTTATTCTATCTGATTTTATTTCATAGCCTATAGTGACAATTAAAAAGTAATATGGAAAATCAAATACTGTTATTATGATTACGGTTTGCAGTTCTTTGTTCAATTTGCACCATCAAAATTAACCAGATAAAAATTGGCTTCAAACTTTCATTTTCCGTTTTTTTCAAATACCTCACAAACGAATAATTGTCTCTCTGTTTAATTTTCTAGTCTACAAGTTTAGGTTGTGGCATCCGAATAAGATTTTTGAACAAACATAAAACATGACTCGTTATTCTGATTCGCGGTTGGTCCATACCATTACCGCCGGGGGAGGGGATGGGGGATTAGTTTACAGTCTGCAGCGGACCCAGAGCGCTGCCGCTTTATGCATAAGAAGGGTGCGATTTGCCAGTCTATGCATCCGTGCCTCTGCTGAATTATTTTTATCCCTGGTGGGGATAAAACATCCTGCGAACCTGCTTCCAAGTCCCGATCTAAAACAAATGATTCGCAATACGGGCTTTAAAGTCCCGTTTGAATCAAATGATTCGCGATACGCGCTTTAAAGTCCCGTTTGAATCAAATGATTCGCGATACGCGCTTTAAAGTCCCGTTTTGAATCAAATGATTCGCGATACGCGCTTCAAAATTCCCGTTTTGAATCAAATGATTCGCGATACAACTCATCCATCTTTTTGCCTTCTTGTATTAAGTGTGTCTACGCCCAGTCGTTGGCAATGATGCAGATTGCGTAGCTTCTTCTGTCAAGAGCGCGCACCGCCACCTACTGTTCTTAATCTATTGTTAATCTATGTTTATTCTGGATCCCAGCCCTGCAGTGTTTATCTTAAACCCTAGTTAAACACACATGAAAAGAACAGAGACAGTGCTGAAGGTCAGCTAGATCTTCAAATATAAATTAAAATGTATCTAACATGAGCATACATAAAAATGAGAAGTGCATTTATAGAACATAAGGCACTTGCATTGGTAATTACACACACAAAATATCGGATAAGAAGTAGAGATCCCAGTCCTCTAATGGTTTAACAAATAAAAGGGGAACAAATGTGAGCACAGGTGTCATTTATAAGGCCTGTGAAGGTATCCTATTTGGCATGAGATTGGGTGGGTGGAGGGACTAAAAGGGTTTAGCACTTGCTCTGAGGATGCAGCACAGAAACAAAGAAAACTTTTAAATAACACCTGATTCAGCTATGAATCAGAATATTATTTGAAAACTACAGTGTGTTGGAGTAGGGATGTAACTAAACTCTGAAAGTCTGTGGTCTGGATTAGACGGCATTTCTTAAATTTTGAATATTTCTTCATGGCTGTATATTCTGTCCCCTTACCTTAACCATACCTCTAAACATAAAAAAAACTCTATGCATTTTTTTGGTTTAACAAATATATGAATAAAATAAATAAATAAGTAAAACATCATTCTGTATAACCTATAAGCTAATTTAGGTTACGAATAAATTGTATAGATAAAGCGAGCAAACAACACAATATCAAAGGAGCTTGAAACTCCGAATCAGTAAACCACGTGCGTCGTAAAATGATTTACTGTTTCGAAGCGCTTCAGTCGGATCGCGAATCATTTGATTCAAAACGAGACTTTAAAGCGCGTATCGCGAATCATTTGATTCAAAACGGGACTTTAAAGCGCGTATCGCGAATCATTTGATTCAAACGGGACTTTAAAGCGCGTATCGCGAATCATTTGATTCAAAACGGGACTTTAAAGCGAGTATCGCGAATCATTTGATTCAAAACGGGACTTTAAAGCCTGTATCGCGAATCATTTGATTCAAACGGGACTTTAAAGCGCGTATCGTGAATCATTTGATTCAAACGGGACTTTAAAGCGCGTATCGCGAATCATTTGATTCAAAACGGGACTTTAAAGCGCGTCTCGCGAATCATTTGATTCAAAACGGGACTTTAAAGCGAGTATCGTGAATCATTTTATTCAAACGGGACTTTAAAGCGCGTATCGTGAATCATTTGATTCAAACGGGACTTTAAAGCGAGTATCGTGAATCATTTGATTCAAAACGCGACTTTAAAGCGAGTATCGCGAATCATTTGATTCAAAACGGGACTTTAAAGCGCGTATCGCGAATCATTTGATTCAAAACGGGACTTTAAAGCGCGTATCGCGAATCATTTGATTCAAAACGGGACTTTAAAGCGCGTATCGCGAATCATTTGATTCAAAACGGGACTTTAAAGCGCGTATCGCGAATCATTTGATTCAAAACGGGACTTTAAAGCGAGTATCGCGAATCATTTGATTCAAAACGGGACTTTAAAGCCTGTATCGCGAATCATTTGATTCAAAACGGGACTTTAAAGCGAGTATCGTGAATCATTTTATTCAAACGGGACTTTAAAGCGCGTATCGTGAATCATTTGATTCAAACGGGACTTTAAAGCGAGTATCGTGAATCATTTGATTCAAAACGGGACTTTAAAGCGAGTATCGCGAATCATTTGATTCAAAACGGGACTTTAAAGCGCGTATCGCGAATCATTTGATTCAAAACGGGACTTTAAAGCGCGTATCGCGAATCATTTGATTCAAAACGAGACTTTAAAGCGCGTATCGCGAATTATTTGATTCAAACGGGACTTTAAAGCGCGTATCGCGAATCATTTGATTCAAACGGGACTTTAAAGCCCGTATTGCGAATCATTTGTTTTAGATCGGGACTTAGAAGCAGGTTCGCAGGATGTTTTATCCCCACCAGGGATAAAAATAATTCAGCAGAGGCAGGGATGCATAGACTGGCAAATCGCACCCTTCTTATGCATAAAGCGGCAGCGCTCTGGGTCCGCTGCAGACTGTAAACTAATCCCCCATCCCCTCCCCCGGCGGTAATGGTATGGACCAACCGCGAATCAGAATAACGAGTCATGTTTTATGTTTGTTCAAAAATCTTATTCGGATGCCACAACCTAAACTTGTAGACTAGAAAATTAAACAGAGAGACAATTATTCGTTTGTGAGGTATTTGAAAAAAACGGAAAATGAAAGTTTGAAGCCAATTTTTATCTGGTTAATTTTGATGGTGCAAATTGAACAAAGAACTGCAAACCGTTACACGGACCGTCAATATATTTGTATTCTTAAAATTATCTCTTGACCTTTTTCAAGACATCCATTTTGTTTTCCGTTGCATTTTAACTATCAGATTGGATCCATATTTAAAAGAAAAATACACAAAAGTACAGTAAGTTACAGAATATTTTAATTTTTTAAATTAAAGGGATAGTTCACCAAAAAAAAAAAAAAAAAAAAAAAAAAAAAAAAAAAAAAAAAAAAAAAAAAAAAAAGTCATCTTCGGAACAGAAATTAAGATATTTTGGATTTAATTGTGTAATTATGGTGCAACGACCATTGCTGTCTATTTTAATTTGTGTTCCAAAGATGAACGAAATCTTCCGGGTTTGGAATTTTCATTTTTGGGTGAACTATCCCTTTAAAATGGACTTATTTAACAACCATATACCATATGTTTAATATCTTGCTACAATAGAATTTAAGGTATGTGTTTGTTGAATTTTTGAAGGTTTTATGTTGTAAATTCGATAGTACACATCAACAAAATGTGTTTTTACACATTAAAATGGCAAATTAGATGGGATAATAGCAGCACAGGGAGATGGTGTTATAGCATTACACAGACAGTAGGGAGAATGAATTGTCAGGGAAGAAATAGGAAGGAAGAGGTGTGGCTGTCCAGGTTAAGATTGGGACACACAGGGCTGAATTAAACTTTGGCACTTATGGGTTTGTGTGAAAATGGTTTGTGCGATGTGTGTGGTGTATCAGAAAATGTATTTCATGTGCTTTTTAGGTGTGGTAAATATAGTGTATATCGTGATTTATTATTTAGTCATTTAGGGGAGGAGGGAATAAGGCATGAATATATCTTAGGAAAAGGTTTAATGGATAGACAAATTTACACAGCCCTAATTAGATATATAAATGACTCAGGTCTAGGGTCTAGGATATAATTTGGATGGGAATACTCTACCTAATCTGGAGCATGTAGAGCTAATTGTAAGTGGTAGAGGAGCTGAACACGCAGCGCTATCATGAGCATGTGCTCTGAGTGCTCCATAGATTAAAGGGAGTATGAAACATAAAGGTTGGAATTATTATTATTATTATTATTATTATTATTATTATTATTATCATTATCATTATTACTATTATATATATATATATATATTTTTTTTTTTTTTTTTTTTTTTTTTTGTCCTTTCTCAAAATTCAGACTCATCACCTATGTAAGTTTAATGTAACATCCAGTTCAGTAGGTGGCGATAATGCTCCTAAGGAGTTGGTCGCCATTAAACAAGAAGAAGAAGAAGAAGAAGAAGAAGAAGAAGAAGAAGAAGTGACAGTCACTTCCTGGGGGGCGGGTCAAGATGGCGCCGTGTTAACAGCATCTTCGTCAAGCTCTTAACTCAATTTATATGCAGTGCTTAAAGCTTCGAATTTCTATGTTCATTTTGTTTTAATAACTGTGTTGGAAGTTCAGCATACTCTGTTAAGACTGCCTTTAAAGACTTTGGGACCCTTTTTCAAAGTTTTTTGTTATTTTTTACGCCTGAGTAAAGCTGCTCGTTTGCTTTAAAACATGGAGGAAGATATGGAAACTGCCTCTGTTGAGTCCTTTGCAACCAGCGATAATCTAAAGGTCCACAACTATGCAAGACGCCTAGAAAATGCATTTGGAAACTCTCCGGACACTCCTAGTAAGTCCCCTGCTCAGAAGAAATCTCGATCAGTCTCCCCCGACGCGGTGTCTAACTCTGTGCTGCTTGCAGCAATTGAAAAGGTTAGCAAGTTACAAGAGGAGTCGTTGGTTAAACTGCAGTCTGTCAAGGCGTCGGTGAAGGAAAACACATCTTCAATCTGCAAGCTTACCTGCTCGCTTGAAGCTATGAACAGACAGGTGGAAGATGTGACGGAGAAGGTGCTTTCTCTACAGTCAAAGGTTGAGATGCTGGAAAAGGAAAACAAGTCTCTCAAGGAGAAATGCTGTGGATTGCATATGTGGCAGGGTGGATAAGTTCCCTCCCCTGTATTTAGAACGACAGCCTATCGGAACGGGGTAGTTGTTATATAAAGGCTGCGATTAGGCTACCTGGGATGCGTTATTGCTTACTCCGCCCCTTTGTGTGTGCGGGTTTCCGCCTAATAGGTAAGTTTTTAGCTGTTTGGCTAATATTGCAGGGGGCTCGTTTTTACCAGTAAATCTTATTTATTGTAGCTGGAACATCGGCGTGTTTGCGGCTTCGCGGTGGTGGGCAGGTTGTCACGATCCCTCGGTAGGTTAAGTTGGTTAACCGTTTGCGTGGCATTCACGCTTGTTATAACTTGCACGGTTTCTTTATTCCAGCTGGGTTGATTCCACTCATCCTCCGGTAAAATTGCTGAGATTTGTGCTGTGAGCAACTGTATGATTTGTGTGTTTTGGTGACCGATATTTGGTAAGTATAGTTACTTTTTTTTTTTTTTTAAATGAATAATGGGTCAGATTAATTTAATTAATGGTTTGTTTTTAGCAGGACGAATAAATTCTTTGGGAGCGCTCCGTCTTTTAAGGGTTGGGGTGATCGCCTCCTGCATAGAGCAGGATTAAGACGGCGCTGCTGTTTTGCTGTTTGTGGTTTTGTATTTTTGTTTTTTTCTTTTTCCCACTAAAGCCGGTGGTTGTGGCAGTAGCTATCCCGATTACTTGACCGCTTATTTGTTGGGTGGTGTGCGTTGATCTGCCCTTCAGTCTTTGAACTACCGGCTGGGTGTAAGTTTGTTGTTGTGATTTTTCTGTTTTGGAGTTTTGTTTTATTATACTGCTTGTATAATCATTCTTAGTTTTGGTTGTGCTATAGTAGGATTTGTTTTTCGTGTATTGTATCGTTGTTCCTTATTTTTGACTTTTGTTTTGCTTTATTTAAATTTGATTATTCTGAAGTTATTGTAAACTTTTTGCTTTGTATTTCTTTTTCTTTCATTTTTCTATTAAGTGACAATTGTCTAGTGCCAGTCATGTTGTGTACTATTTAACAATTTGTAAAATTGTCTTATTCTATTAAGGTTTCAGTCTAATTCTGCTTTGGGTATTTATTGCCTAATTGTCTCTTTTTTTGTTGTTATTTTAGGCCCCTGAGTCAGGCGGCTAGCTGCTGTAGTATCCTGGGTGGTGGTATTTGGAGCACAGAGTGTGGATTGCCGTTTGTAGTCATTCACTTCACTGTGTGTATGTGAGTGTGCGTGTGGTTTACAATTAATCACCTTGCAGCTAGCCTACCCTGCTATGGGTGAGCCTTAGTTATTTTAGTTACTGGTTTGTGTGTGATTTTTGATGGAACCAACTTCTTGCTTGATCTTAAGTATTTTATTGGAATATTGTGAATTTAATAAATATTTTGTATAATACCTATGCCTCTGCCTCTCATGGTAACGAACCTGTATTTGATTTTTCATTAAGCATTTAGTTCCCCTCACTTTGAAGGGGTGGCGTAGTCTGCATTAATACCCTTTCTTTCAAGGGCTGGTATTTTTAGTAAAATTGATTCATTTCCTGTAGCCCCCGCTACACATAGCTACAAACGCAGATGGAACCTCCGTGTAGCCAGGATACCTGAGCGAGAAGGGGAAAACGTCAAAATGGTTGTCATTGAGCTGTTCAGGAGCCTCTCTCCACTCTCCGCGGAGAAACTTCAGGACATGGTCGACATCGCGCATAGACTTGGCCCCAAGTCTGGAAACTCCAACCCGCAGCGGATCATTGTCCAGTTCCTATCCCGCACCTGTCGTGATGCCATATGGACAGAAGCCAAACGATCTGAGCTACTAAAACAGAAGAAAATTAGAATCTTGGAAGATCTCACTCAGGATGACAAGGAGGTGAGAAACAGACTCTGGCCACTCGTTGAAAAGGCAAGAAGGGAAGGAAAGAAAGCTGGGTTTCATGGGTCTGTTGCTTTTATAAACGGGAAGAAAGTTTCTGTGCATGATATCTAGTATGCGTCTTACACTGTGACCTTACAAAATTTGGTTTATTATCAGCTGATCTATTTTTGTTGTATTTTGTAGGTATTTCTTTATACCTTACATTATTGTGATTTACAGTTATATTATTATTATTATGTTTTTATTTTTTATTATTTGTTATATATTCCCTTGTTTTTTTTTTTTTTTTTTTTTTATGGGTCCACGATAGGGTGTGTTGACTTCCCAAGCTTCATTGGGAATTCGAGCCTTATGCTCTGCATATCTTCTAAGAAGTAAGCTACTTCTTTTGTTGTATCTGTTTACATGGGCGTAAATCCCGGGGGGGACGGAGGGGACATGCCCCCCCATCCGAGGGTTTTAAAAAAAAATTATTAAAAAAAAAAAAAATCGCACTCTCTATTGTGAAAAATATATGTATGTATACCTAAAATAATTATGTAACTAGAAAAAAAACCCGCAAAAAATGCATTTAGAAACAGTTGAGTTCCCCCTCCCCTTCCTCACAGTGGTTTGGCTTTCCCAGTTCAAGTCAGGTGTGTGGCTGCGGCTCAATTAATGTTGAACTACAGTAAGTAGGGTATTTTATTCACTTTAAATAAAGCGATTCTCTTTAATGTAGTTGATGCAGACTCATTCATAAATTAGTTGCGGCAAAAATGCTGATTACCGATGTAATTTTCCATGAATCTGCTATATTAGCTATTAAATTATTACTTATCTATTTAACGTTAGCTTGTTTACAATAGCTTGTTGCATAGTGCACTGCAACTAACACGACAAAGCCGTTTCCCATGCATTGATTTATTTGTGACGACTTGGCATAATGTTAACTTAACATTAACGGCCACAATTAGCATATTGTTTAGCTGTGCATTAACTAAATGAGCACTGTGCTACGTCCGAACTGACCCCACTGTATTTTTTTTGTATAATCAATATCTATTCTGTTCTGATGGCTTGACTGTAAACAACATAACAAACAATGCAATAAAAAGTTTTGAAGAAAAATCTGCTTTGTCATTGAACCTGAGAAAAACTTTGAAAATAACCATAATGGCGCAGTCTCCATGCTACAATAATAATGATAGAAGCAAAGTTTTTCACTGTGGGGACATGTCTTAATAAGTACAATTTGACTGTATTATTTGTGTCCCCTTCAAAAATTGCTCATGAGAAATTTTTATATTTATTGTCCCCCCCTACTGTTAAATGAAATTTACGCCCATGTCTGTTTATAACTGTTGTTTTAACTCAGAGTTGAGTTCCAATACCATGTTTAGTTCATATTTCTCTTGTTTTTCTTTGAATGTTCGGGGGCTATGTGACTTAAACAAACGAAAAGCTTTATTTCTATACTGTAAATCCATGAAAAGGGATGTTTATTTTCTGCAAGAGACACATTCTTGTATAGACTATGAAAAATTCTGGCATACCCAGTGGGGGAGCCCTATTACTTTTTGTCATAACTCCAGTTCGTCAGGTGGGGTCGGGCTATTTTATTCACTAATGATTTTCAGGGAAAGATTATAGAATCACTTTCTTCAGGGATAGGAAGATGGATTATTGCAGTTGTTCTCTTGGATAACAGCTTCTTTATAATAGTTAATATATATGGGTACAACAATTCTTCAAGCAATAAAACTCTTTTTGATGGTATAGTCCTTAATGTAAGTAATCTAAAACTTAAATACCCCTCTGCATTTATATTAATTGGCGGCGATTTCAATGAGGCACCAGATTTTCTTGTTGATAGATTTCCACCCAGAAGTGTGTCTAATAGCGTTAACCCCCTTATAGGAAAGTTATGCCATCGGCTGAATCTAATTGATGCACATAGATATTTACACCCCGATAGCGACATGTATGCTTGGTTTAAGTCTGATTTTTCTCAATCTCGTATAGACCTGTGGCTAATATCAGATTCTTTAATTTCATATTTGACTTCAGTGGAAATTTCATCTTCTCCTCTAACAGATCATGCAGCAATTGATATTATTTTTTCTGAAACTAAATCTAAGCGGAGAAGGAAAGTAACCCCAGGTTACTGGAAGTTAAACTGTTCTTTTTTACGATCTGAATCATACTGTCAGGAGATCAGGAAAATTGCAGAGGGTGTGGCATCTCAGGCGAATATCTCGGCCATTTCTAAATGGGAGCTATTTAAATATGAATGTAGAATTTGGGAAACATAGAATGTCTGTTAAAAGTAAAGAAATTACAGATTTAATTAGAAAGATGAGTGAGATCTTAAAAAATCCTAACCTGGGAGAGGATGACAAGGAATCTCTTTATACTTTACAAGGCAGTCTGGATGATTTATTTTTAGAGAAAGCAAGGGGCGCATTCATTAGATCAAGAGCAAAATGGCTTGAGTTTGGAGAAAAAAAACTCTGCTTATTTTTTTAACCTAGAGAAAAAACGAGGCAGTAATAAGAGTATCTCCTCTCTATATATTAATGATACATTATCCAATGACCCCTCTGCAATCTCTTCTCATATTTTTAATTTTTATCAAAATCTTTACACTTCTTCTTTTGATTTTAATGCTTCATCTTTATTTTTTCATAAGATTGATTCGGTGATTCCTAAAATTAATAATCAGAATAGAGAATTTTGTGAGGAACCCTTTAATATAGAGGATCTTTTTAATGTAGTAAAAAGAATGCCAAACAATAAATCTCCAGGGCCGGATGACTTACCATTCGAATTCTTTAAAGTCTTTAGGGAGTCCATTAAGTTACTTCTTTACGAAGCCCTTGTTGAATGTTTAAACAATGGTGAATTGGCAGATTCAATGAAACAGGGTCTCATTTGTCTCATTCCTAAGCCCAATAAGGATTCCAATTGTTTGGATAATTGGCGTCCAATCACCCTTTTGAACTCTGATTATAAAATATTGGCTTCGGTATATGCTGATAAACTCAAACCTTGCTTAGCAAACATAATTTCTAACACTCAATCTGGGTTTTTAAAAGGTAGACATATTTCTAACAATATTAGATTAATTCTAGATATCTTAGATTACTCAGATCTCATAAATAAAGAGGCTTTAATTTTGTTCATTGACTTTTATAAAGCTTTCGACTCTGTTGAGCATCTCTTTATTTTTGAAGCCCTTTCTAAATTTGGTTTTGGTAAATCCTTCATTAACGCCATTCATACTTTATATAATGGTATTAACAGTTGTGTTTCCTTAGCTTCTGGCACTTCCCCACGATTTTCTGTGGGTCGTGGTATTCGCCAGGGATGCCCCATTTCTCCTTTTCTTTTTTTGTTGTCCGCTGAGCTATTAAGCTTGCATATAAAGCACTCCAATATTAAGGGTATAAATATTGGAGAGAATACATTGATCATTAGTCAGTTAGCTGATGATACTTGTCTTTTCCTTAAAAATGATTCACAAGTTGCTGTTGCCTTAAATGAATTTAATCTTTTCTCCAAAGCTTCAGGTTTAGTAGTAAACTCCAATAAAAGTGAAATTTTATATGTACATGATTCAAACAAGAATTCTGTCAATGGTATTAAAGTTAAACGTCATGTAAAATATCTTGGGGTTGATATCAGCAGATCAGATTCAGACCATCTCCATCATAATTTTCAGCCAAGACTAGATTATATAAAAAATTTTTTATGTTGTTGGCTGCAGAGAGACTTGACAATTTATGGGCGAGTCCTGCTGACTAAGGCTGAGGGTATATCACGCCTAGTTTACCCTGCTTTTTCCCTTTATGTTGATCAAAAAACTATTAAATCTATTAACTCTCTGCTATTCCGCTTTATTTGGAAAAACAAGACAGAATATATTCAAAGGAAAGTTATCATAAGAAATTATAAGGAGGGTGGTCTTAATGCGATAGATTTTGAAGCCATTAACCAGACTTTCAAAATTAACTGGATTAAGTATTGTTTATCTAATAATGACTTACCCTGGTTTTGGATTCCTAACCTAATTTTCAAATGTTGTGGTGGCCTTAAATTTATATTGTCCTGCAACTTTAAGTGTAGTAAATTACCTATCAAACTCTCAAATTTTCATAAACAAGCCCTAGAATCCTGGAAGATTGCTTTTAAACACAACTTCTCCCCGCACACATGTATTATTTGGAACAATGAAAATATATTGTCTGGTAACAAATCACTTTTTTTAATTGAATGGGTGAATCAAAATATTTTTTTTGTTTCTGATTTATTCAATGCTTATGGGGACCTTCTTTCCTTTCCTGATTTTGTGTCATTAAAAGGTGCAACAATCTCAGTAAAAGATTTGAATAAGGTGATTAAAAGTATACCTGTCAGTTTGAAAACTTTGTTTAAAGCTCATTTATGTTATGGCTGTATAAACAATCATTTTCCTATACTTGCATTCAATGGAGTTCATGTATTGGATAAAAAATGCAACAACTTTTATCAGAAATGCTCTTTCTTCAACTCCAGGATGTCCCTCAAAAGCACAATCTAAATGGAGAATATGTTTTCCGGACTCTGATTTGAAAAACGTATGGACCTCTCCCCACAGTCTTTTTATTCCAAGTAAAATTAAAGAACTCCATTTCAAAATTGTTCATGGATACTACCCTTGTAATCTATTCTTGAGCAGGTTCTCTGAAAATATATCTTCTTTGTGTTCATTTTGTAATACTGATGAATAATCTGTTTTACATCTGTTTTGTCACTGCACATTCTCCAAGTCTTTTTGGTCAAGAGTTACCATATTAATATCTTTTTGTTGTAACAAAATGATAGAAATGACAGAACCTATATTTTTTTTGTCTGACTTTCATTCTAAAGACAGTAATCTTGTCCATACTGTATTATTGCTTTGTCTTCTGGGTAAATTTCCCCTTCATAAAGCCAGAACTATTCATTGTAAACCTAACTTTAGATTGTTTTCATCTGATTTAAAGTCTTTTTTTGCCTCTTTTAACAATGTGTCCAAACCATTGAACTCAAAGGCTTCTAAAACTTTTAAAATCCTTGAGTCAATTGTACAACATCTTTGAGTTTTTGATGTCCGTTTGCCCCGTGTTACATCTTCATGATTGTAATACTTGAATTTGCAAAAAAAAAAAAAAAAAAAAAAAAAGACAGTCACTTCCTGATCACAGACTGCTGTAAGGGTGCTGTCACTACCCGATCCGTACCTGAAACACGATTTGTACTGCGCATGTGCGAAAACACAAGTTTTGCTCTGCGCAGGCGCACGCTTGCTGCCACTTCCTGCCACCGCCAACTTTTTACGACGTCTTGTAGTGATATGGATTCTTTTGCATTTTACACACAACTTCAAAGGTTTCTCTTAAAAGGAGAAATTCTTGACAGTTCTACTTATCATCGGAAGGTGAGACGGGTGTCTCCGAATTTTATCATCAAAAGTAAGTATAAGTACGAGACATTTTTTTATAATAAAAAAGATAATTGACTGTCTGGTACAGCCTGGGCCATGTACTTAATTAATTACAAATGTTTAAAATATCAAGCTACGTTATTGTGCGTGTTCAGCTCCTGTATTTTGATAGTAATACAGAGTGACTGTAATCCCTTACGAAAAGTAAGCATGGTTTTATTGTAGTAAAAGTGTAAGTGTAGTAACCATGTTTTTTTATACTAAATAAAAATATGGTTAAACTATAGTTAGTGTATATGTAGTATAATATAGTTACTATGGTTCATGTGTGGTTAATTATGGTTTTATATTGTTATTGTTTTCAAAACTAACTGTGGATGCACCTTTTCCAGTGTTTTCCTCAACAGTGTGCAGGGAATTCCAATGTCATCTACATGCTGATGGTAAGAATGTTTGATTTGTCAAAGCTGTTAAATAATAAAATCAAAGTCTTACAGTGTTATTTGTATTTCACAGTATGCTCTCAGTACCTGTACATCCTGCCCATTAACATTCACAGAGGTAAGAGAGATTTTCACACAAGTATACCATAAAACTACTGTTATGTGTAATTTTGTGTGTGTGTTTTGCACTCTTTTAGGAAGACGTGCCATTGATTCACCAGTGGTGGTGCATTCAGTTGATGGAGAGGTTTTGCCTAGAAGGGTATGACAGACTCTACAGATAAAATTTCAGTATCTCACCTGTTAAGTCACTGTTGGCAAGATGATACTAGAAAGGTGTTATACAAATGTGACCCTGGACCACAAAACCAGTCTTAAGTCGCTGGGGTATATTTGTAGCAATAGCTAACAATACACTGTATGGGTCAAAATGATAGATTTTTCTTTTATGGCAAAAATCATTAGGAAATTAAGTAAAGATCATGTTCCATTAAGATTTTTGTAAAATCCCTACTGTAAATATATCAAAACTTAATTTTTGACTAGTAATATATATTGTTAACAACTTTAAAGGTGATTTTCTCAATATTTTTTTTGTACCCTCAGATTCCAGATATTCAAATAGTTGTATCTCGACCAAATATTGTCATATCCTAACAAACCATACATCAGTGGAAAGCTTATTTATTCATTTTTAAATCTCAATTTTGAAAAATTGACCCTTATGACTGGTTTTGTGATCCAAGGTCACAAAGAGTGTATACATTTACATATTTTACTAAGGCATGGACAGAGATTTGCTCATTGGACAGAAGACGCATCCCAGCTCCTTCAGGGAACCCTTGAGCCTTTTCTTAGAGTGTCAAAATCCACCACCAGACAGTCAACCAGCAGAAGAGTTGTGGTTGAAGAGGACACTGATAAAGTAAATGATTTTAGTGGTCATATATCAAGCAGTTGCAATGCAAGCTGGATAAATAGTTTAATTAGTTTATGCCATTATTTATATCATATAATATTGTTTACCAGTATAACACTCTTCACCAGGTGCAACAGCCACCCACTGTAAGACACCTGCATAAAGCTTGGTACTGGGGAAACGATCACAGAGACTTATTCCGTGGTGAGGTGACAGAGCCTACTTTTCCACAGATGAACAGTGAAGATCAACAAAATGCACTCAGGAAGGCCCAGGGGAGTGAATTCCCTGAGGCAAAGGATGCCTTTTTGTTTGTATTTCAGTCTCAATGTGATATGGAAACATTTTTTTCATACTGTGTCGATGAACAAGGCCTGAAGGTCAATGCCATGTTCCTCAGTCAGAAATTGTAGTAGACGAATGAGTGGGTGAGAGAGAAAGACTGAGGGAGGGAAAAAATGAATTAATGAAGAATGGAAGCAGTGAATTCATTGAGTAAATACATGAATATTGTGTTTTTTGTTTTGTTTTTCGGATGACATTTGTTAAAGTATGCTGGAATAAGTAGAACAGTTAAGTAGAACATGAATGAAGGAAGGAATTAATTCATTTATGAATAAATAAATTGAATGAATAAGTATCTTGTGTGTTTCCTAAATGCAGACATTTTTATAAAGCATGCTGAATTAAGTAGAGCATATATTTATATACATTTATATACACATCTGGATTACCCAAATGGAGTCTGGCAAATGTAAACCTTATATTTTATTTATATATTCAATTTTGTATAAGCAATTTTATTGTGCCAATTTAATAAATTACTCAATTTAATCAATATAAATTAATCGATATACTTCACCAAAAAACACGTATTTATATCACTAATTATATTATTATTAAGGTTAATTAGTACTAAGACAACAGTATTATATATATATATATATATACGCGGAACTGCCATAAAGTGTTTTGTTATACTCCAGACCGGAAGTTGACGCATTTCCGCACATGCGCAGTACAAATCGTGTTTCCGGTACGGATCGGGTATCTATGGTGACAGGTGGAATCCATCTTGACGCCCGTGTTACAATATATTCGGTTCCTGAAATATTTGGTTCCAATGGGTGGAGCAATAGTGAATATTCATGAGTTTCCACTTTTGTGGGCGTGTCGTTGAGACAATTTTGTCTCTTCAATGTGTTTAACTTTGTATAATTAATTTGTGATGCTTTCATTTTTTGCTTGAATATTTGATTAGCCTATACTAGTTGTCATTGGTGACTATTACTGCAGTACTGTATACAGTACATTTGAAGTGGATCAAAAAAAGTTTATCACAGTTTTCCTATAACAAGAACGGTATTGTTTTGGTTTTTAAGAACAACTTTGAATGTATCCACTTCAAATGTTGACTATGAAACAAACCTCTACAAATGTATCCGTGGCAAAATAAAATGTATAAAAACTAGACTGTGTGTGTTGTGTCATTCGTAAATTGGGATAAGAAATTATACATGTCTTCATTACCAGTGTCATGATGGCAATGGCTTTGATTTGTTTTTGTGATGTTTCCACATATATTTATCATCATGTCAAGTAACTGCCTGTTTCAGATTGGATGTGAAAGCTGAAGTCACTGGTATCTGGTAATTGTGTGAACTGGACATTGAAGTGGACATACATAGAGGCTGTTTTCATTGAGTGCCAAGGCCTGACACCTGACACCAGACAGTCAATTAATTTTGCATTGCTTTATTCTACATACAAAAAATGTCCCTTGTCTTTTCAATCTGAGTTATATTCATAACAATTGATTTTGTTTACAGTTACCTAATGTATTTGTCAGAGTGACAGTTAATGAATGTAACTAATAATTACAATACAATTTTCAAATTAAAACACTAAAAAGGATAATGTCTGTTAACCTGTATGACATCAGAGAAATGTCAACATAAAGTTATGTTGTTTGTAAAATCCTGAAATATTAATTTTAATCTCAAAAGATATTAATCTCAGGAGGAGACAGGACAACAGAGTTTGGCTGACAAAGGTATTTGGGTTCCATTGTATGCATGCTTAAAAATATGATTTTTAATGAGATTTTTAAATGTTAAACATGATTAACAACACTATGGGTTATGAATTTTTGGATGTTTTCACAGACCATTCTTAAACATGACATGAAAAAGGTTTTTCAGTGCAAAATTTGGTCAAAGAATGTATGCTTATGTTATTTATTATAATATTTAGTACATAGTTCTTTTTTGTGATTCCCTAAACTGTTAAGCAATGTTATATATTTGGCTGTTAATTAAATACAATAAAGAAAAACATGACACATATGCTTTTGTGGGTCCATTTTAAAAGGACAGTTCATACAAAAATAAAAATAAATAAAAAACCTTAAAACTGTTGTTTCATTCTTCTGTAGAAGATACTTTGAAAATGTTTTTTCAACTGGTGACTAAATTATGACAGAGTTGTCATTTTTGGGTGGACTTGGAGATTCTCAAACAGGAGAATGGGGGAAATTTTTATTTTATTTTTATTTTTTTTAAAAAGTAAAATTAATAATAATAAGACAAAATATGTGTCTGAATTTGAATATAGTACAACATGATATCCAGTTTAATATGAAAAAAAGAAGAAAATACTGGCTAATAAACAACAAAACAAAACAAAACAAAAAAAAAAAAAAAAAGGTGAAAGAATGACACAGGATACTCACACCAAGCTAGCTTTTATACAGTTTATTTGGTCACAAATACCTTTGTAATGGTTTGTTTCATGTATAGGTTAGCATAGCTTATTAGTTTATTTTTTGTTTTGCTGTGTGCCTGTAAAGCAGCACAGCTTATAGACGATTTATCATATCACACAAATGCATTGTTTTGACACTGTTGCAGTTAATGCTTTAATGCGATTAGAGGAGCGTGCAGTAATTTTTTCAGTTCCATTCGTCTTCGCGTTGTCTCAAAGAAACGCCCACAAAAGTGGAAACTCATGAATACTCACTCTTGCGCCACCCATTGGAACCAAATATTTCAGGAACCGAATATATTGTAACACCGGCTGTGGAAAAGGAACAACTGTAAAAGTTTTGCATCATTATTAATATTTTAGAATTGAAAATGAGGAATCCCTTTTTGATCATCCTGACTATACTCTGCTATCACGGTAAGACAAAAACAATTTAAACATTTTAAAGATTTAAAAATTTTGCTCACAGTGTGTCGTAATTGATCATTGTAGACATGTATTTGCTGTAATCTCGCTTCTGTTAAACGTTAAAAGCTAACGATGCAGTGTGACGCAGTGGCAGCGGGGGTTTTAGTTTCATTTTGTCCACACAAACATTATGGTCAAAATATTAAAAGGGGTGCTTGTAAATGCTCGGGTCAAGTCATTTTTTCAATATTAATATCTATTTAACTGCATCATAATGCATTTAACGTAGTTTCGCTTTGGTGAAAAGTTAAAAGCTAACGATGTAGTGTGACGCAGTTAGAAATGCAGCGGGGGTTTTAGTTTCATTTTGTCCACACAAACATTATGGTCAAAATATTAAAAGGGGTGCTTGTAAATGCTCGGGTCAAGTCATTTTTTCAATATTAATATCTATTTAACTGCATCATAATGCATTTAACGTAGTTTCGCTTTGGTGAAAAGTTAAAAGCTAACGATGTAGTGTGACGCAGTTAGAAATGCAGCGGGGGTTTTAGTTTCATTTTGTCCACACAAACATTATGGTCAAAATATTAAAAGGGGTGCTTGTAAATGCTCGGGTCAAGTCATTTTTGCAATATTAATATCTATTTAACCGCATTATAATGCATTTAACGTATTGTCGCTTTGGTTAAACGTTAAATGGAGTGTGTCGCAGTTAGAAAAGCAGCATTTATGTTTTATAGGGGTGTGACGAGACCCTTATCCCACGAGACGAGACGAGACACGAGACTGGGTTCACGAGAATGAGACGAGACAAGATTTTTAAACTTTTTTAAGAAATCCTCAATGATGAAATATATAGGGAAAATAGTCTTTTATTCAACTGAAAAAGACAAAATGCAAAAATATGAAGGTGCATTTTGAACTTTATGACATTAAACTTCAATTTTAATGAATAATTTGCAGCAATAACATTCTGAATAAATTGAGAATCCTAGTTGTTTTTAATAAATTGGAGACCATGATTCTCTCACAATTCTGGAGAAGAAAGATTAGAAAACTAAACAAAATAACATAATTTATTAGTGGTTCTGACAAACTGTTCATTGGCTAAATCTTTGCTAAAAACATACATTCAATTAAACAAAATTAAAACAAAAAACATTCAATAAAGGAGTCAGTGTCTCACTTCATTAAGACTTGTTTGACTACTGAAATCTCCTGAAGGATTCAATGACATGTTTTAAACGGGCAGTTGTCGCCACCTGCTGGCGGAAGAGGAGAAGCGTTACAATTCATACACATGTTAAAATACTTTCGTTTTGATCGCTACTGTAGACAATAAGTGTTTATACCCAAATTATAAACTTTTATCCCAGTATTTCTATTATTTAAATGTCTGTAACACAGAAATAATGAAACCTTCTGATTCATTAATATGGGCAGCGACAAAACCTGCGCTCCACTGACACTCGCGATGTGAAACAGTGGTAACAGACACAGCTAAATCGTTGTCATTGGTAACAGACACAGCTAAATCGAGAGATCTCGTCACATCCCTAACGTTTTAGTTTCAGTTTTGTGATGCAAACATTATGGTCCTTGTAAATGCTCGGGTCAAGTCATTGTTTTTTTTTTTTTTTTTTCAATATTATGTCTATTTAACGGCGTCATAATGCATATAGCTAATGTCTCATAGCTTGATTAAATGTTAAATCAGTATATCAGCTATATATACAGGGTGGGTATAATTTGAGGGAAGAGTCAACTTTAAAAATGCTAAAATAAGAACAACCTTAAGTATGTGTATCTCTGTCTGTGGGGTGCACCTGTGGAATGGTTTGGAGCATGTGTTGAACCATTCTATAAACATTAAACAGTTTAAAACATTCTTCAAAACCATTTTACTTAAAGGGTATGTGGATATATACAGGTGATTGTGAGGGTTGTGGGGGTTAAAAAGTGGATTGTATGAGAATGGGTGATTTGATTGTTTTGGAAAGAAATTATTTGGTTGGTGTTTAGTTTTTGTGGAATTGTTCTCTTACAAAGATATTGGTATAATTAAAAGATATAAGGGAACGTTTTGGAATTGTATAGGAGGTGGGAATAAATAAGCTTAAAATTTAGCTTCATCCCACTCCTTTTCGAACTTTTTTGTAATGTATGAAGTTTTGGGGATGTTTTTTGTTGGCGTGGCAACATGTGTATATATGTGTATGAGTTTGTTTTAAATTATGTTTTGTTCAAAATAAAATGAAAATGAAAATATAGCTGCAAGCAGTGATTGGAGGGCCCTCGCCACCAACGCAATCGCCATGCCGGTAGCATCAGAAAAACGGCAGTTTGGATTGAAGGGTTCCAGCAATGAAAGGGTTAAAAGCAAAATGCTTTTAAGTCATTCTGATAGACTGAGAATGAGCTGAAAAAGATTCCTTTTCCTATGAGGTCATCTTGTGTTCATCCTTGGTATTACAGTCTTCATCTGCCGGTTTACAAGTGTGATATTTTAAATGTTTCTGCAATCTCTGAAAACATGATAAACATATTTCCTAAGAATGACTTGTTTTTCATATGTAAAAAGTTGTGAAGAGTTAGGATAATGCACTGTAAATGCACTCTCTCTCTGTCTCTCTCTCTCTCACACACACAGCCACTCAACTACCCCCAGTCACACTTACACACACATATACCCACACTTAATCCCATCCCCCGACACAGAGTTAGAGTGAGATCAGATGTTTAATAGTTTTTTAATTTTCTATTTTTAGTAGACTATTTTATATCGTTGGAACTAAGCATTTATTTCTCAGAATGACTAGTTCTATGTATGTAAAAACAATTGAAGTGTTTGGATGCTGCATTTTAAAATTACATTTATGTTTTTTACTGCTACTTTAATAAATTACTAGTGATCGACCGATATTGATTTTTTTTATTATTATTACCGATACCGATTATTTGCCTAATTATGTGCCCGATAACCGATATGCAGAACCAATATTTATTTACTGTTATAAAGTAAATCAGTGAGTGAGTGAAGTCGATACTTCACTTTGGGTTTTCCTCCTTTTAGTCATGTTAAATAGTGTTGACATGTTAAATATAATCTTCATATTACAACAATAAAATATTTTATTTATAAAACGCATCAGCTGTAACACTAATAAGCAAAATAAATGTAAAATGTAGAATGTTTTGAAATGGAGAAAATAAATGAAGGGCAGGAGTCATATCAACTTTTCACTGAATAATGTTAATAATTTTCTTTGGAATATTGGAATATAACAAACAAAACATCGTATTTTATTGTATTTCTCAAATGGTATGTTAGGCCTATATCAGAATTACTAATATTGTTTTCGTCGTTCTATGCTGAAATGCCTGTTGAAAGCGCGGTTTATCTATTTACATATAAGTATACTCAAACTGTGATCGCTGGCGAAGATAATAAATCATTACCATAGAGTAGGGTGACCACCTGCCAATAGATCTGTTGGAGGACGTAGTTTTGCGGGACACGTGTGAGATACATTTTCAACTGTTATGCTGTGTAAATACTGATTACATCCGTTGTCCTATGCGCTGATTAGTTAAGAGAATCCACCTACGAGAGAAGAGTTTTTTCCCGTGTGCGCTCGACTATTTCCGTCGGTGGTGCCAGATGACTTGATAAGGTCCGCGCATTCTTTGCGCGGAAATACGCCGCAAAAAGAATAAATAAATAATCTTTCTTAAAAAGATAATAATCTTATTAATAAAAATAAATAATCTTTTCTTACTAATTACATCAAAGCAAGAAAGTACGTAGGTTATGCTTTACCTTTGCACGCCATTGTTGTCGGGTCTCCCCTCAGGTGCGCTGCATGCGCGCAATTCTCAAAACAACCACAAGATGGCGTCGTTTATCGGTGAACATGCATAATATAATAGCATCGTAAACTTTATCCTACCATGCTGTGTGACCATAGGCTATATAATATGATGTAAAGGTTAATAAATTACATCATGTAATTTACATGTATCAGCACATTCATCAGATAGTCATAAAATCAAAATAGACTTTTGACATTATTCTGATGAAGTTTGAAGCAAATCGGGTAAAAATAACCTTAAAAAGAGACACACTTCCTGTTGCCAGTTGGTGGCGCTACAACTTTGACTTCTAATAGTCACATCTATGTGATCGGCCTCATACACCAAACAAACTGCTGAAGTTTGATCAAAAACACTTAAACAGGAAGCGCTTAATAATTTCTCATTTCTCGTCAGAAATTCAATGCCTCGCCACGGCCAAACCGTTCGAGATATCAAAAATCCCCTCACAATTTTTCATCCCCAATATGTTGAGATTAGGTTGACCGAGTTTGGTGGCAATTGGGTAAAAAACCTAGGACTAGTATATCAAATTCCAGAGCATGCATTTTTGACAAAACCCAGAATAACCAACTTCCTGTTGGGATGAGCTAATGACATAGAGTGCGAAAGTTGTTCACATTGATGCCAAGGGTTATGATATTCTCTGCTCTAGCTCCCTCTAAACTTATTATTAAACAGTATCTTATAACATTTGTTTGCTAAATTACTACTGTAAATTTACAGTAGATAATAATGATGTCCTTTTACATACAGTATTTTGAGTAATTGTAATTGTTTATTTTATTTTACAGTATAAGAAATTCTCTGGCTGCTACTGCTAAGAGTTGGTAGCACTTAACTAAGTAAACAAAGACAAAACTACAGTAGCCTATTTACAGATGAAACTGACCTGCACTTGAAGTCCTGGTCAATAGTTTTGCCTCTCAGATCCATTACATTCTCGAGTCTCTCGCATTAATTACTCTGCTAGAAACCGTTTGGTGGAGACGCTTGGCGAGCGTGCAAGCCAAATCATGTTGCCATTACAGACTAACTGATTTATGATTTAGAGATTCATAATCGAATGTTGATCCACCAAATGCAGATTAAAACTAAAGTAATAAGCCTGTTTAAAAAAAAAGAAGTAACATTAGAAAGTACAGATATTAGTGCATGAGTACAGTATTGATACCAGAAAAATCTAAAAGTCCCCCTGTAGTCAAAAAATTTTATCCCTTAAAACTGATCTTTGATCATCAAAATGACACATTTAAATGTTTTTTATAAAAATAATTTTCTTATGCCTTAAAACAGCTTGAATGTAACTCTACCCCCCTTGCCTCATTTGCTATATGCGGATCTATGAACATGCTAATTAGCCCCGCCCCCACACAGTCACACCAGCCAGAGCCCCCTGATCAAGTAACTGTAGCAAATGCGATATAATGGCGAAACACGGATAATGACTGATAAAACTGTGTTTTTACTAGCGGACAACTACAGTGGATACTGTAACATTTGTTAAAGTTAGTTACTTGACGATGTTGTGCCCTTAAAATGCCTTGTAGGCTCGAATGCAGCCTGGTTTGTGATTTAAGTTAATGACGGCAGTGTGGGGGAGGTGCGCTCCAATAGTGTGTTCCTGCACAACCGGAGAGGCTGCAGTTTCAGGACCACAGATCTAGGGCCACATTTCTAGGACCCAAGTTTTTTTGTAAAAGCGCCACCAAAGATGGATGACATGGACTGCAATCAAAGTGTGAGTATCTTTACCATTTTTTAATTGAGTTTTATTTTATAACGTTAAAAAGAATTTGTTTGCTAGTTTTATTGATTATTACAATGTTTTTAATTTGTGGCCATGATTTAATTAACCCTTGTTGACTTAATGACTATAATAAGTAAATCTAGCCAGCACATTAATTAATATTAAAAAGATAATAAAAGCATGTTGATGTGAGATGTGTCAGATTTACCTGTAGCTTACTGTATTAGTGTGAAAATTTGTTTACTCATTGTTTTACCATGTTAGTTAAGTATAAAGTTTTTGAGGCAAAACAGAAGCATTTGGGGGTAAGTTACTTTAACAATGTTCACATTTATTCATCATTACTGACTAATTCATAGTAAAAGTTCACTAAGGGCCTTAATTAGGAATAATATTAACAGTATCTTTTACTGCAAATTATTGTATCTTTATCTTAAATGTATCAATTTCCTTAAAATAACTGTTTTCGGACCATGGTTTGCCCATAGGGTGTACTCAACGGGAAGCCCTCTAAATTCCTTGTGGTGAGGCACAACAGGACATTGTTTTTGTCTGTCTGAGAGGAGCACTGCATAGGACACCAACACAACTGAGCTTCACAGATGGAGTGCAGTGCATCTGTGGCTTTCTTTTTCCAGAGGTATGCTGGACCATGTAATGTGTTTGTATGTGTTCCTACTCCGGCACTTAAATCTACTCTATAAACTGCATGCTGGTGCTACTCATGTATGGATCTATGTATAATAGCTTGCTGTTCAGTAGTGGTATAATAGTATGCTTAAATTAACTATTTTTTCATAGGCCATCGTATATGCCCTGGTTGTCCTACGGAATTTGTCCTTGCAGGAGGCTGAGCAGGTCTTCCTTTCTGGTCCGGATTATCATTACAGGTCAGAGTTGTATATGAATTATTTGTGCACATTGCCCAGTGCACCATTTTGTTACTAATATTCCTGTTAACCCAACAGTGTTTGTTCTCTGATACCTATTTCAGTGAAGTGGAAGATTTTAATAGAAGGATTGATGGTTACACTTTCTATGAATCCTGTAGTTATAATACATGAGGGCAGGGGTGAGGAACATTGATCTGGGAGGGCTGGTGTCCCTGCAGAGTTTAGCTCCAACCCTAATCAAGCAGTTGAACAAGCTAATCAAGGTTTTAGGATACAGGTAGTTAAGCTAAACACCAGCCCTCCAGGATCAACATTCCCCACCCCTGCATTAGAGTATTCTTAAGGCATTATAATGAATGAATGAATAATGCATTACAAGAAACCTTATGAAATGTTGTATTATCTTATAAAAAATTCTAAGAACAGTTTTAATGTATTATAAAACTTATTTGTGGTTAAGAGCATGATGATTTATAACACACAATGAACACGTTGCATCCACTTAAGTTCAATGGATTGTATTTCTCATAGTTATAATGTATTATCCACAAGTTTCCGGGGGCGCTACTGTAAAATGCATATATGCATAATATGAATCGATCTATGGAAATTGTGGTGAATGCTTCTTCCGACAGAGGTCGCGCTGTTTTTGACATTCTGGAAGCTTTGAATCTTTTCCTGAAACAGTCAGAGGAAAGTTTTGGTGCTTTACGAGGCTTCATTTGTCCGTCACTCCTGTCAACTGTTGAATAAATGAGTGTCACGTCCCGCTTGTTTACTCTGAACCAGAAGACGCTCCCACTTTTTTGACACAAGGCCACAAGGAAACTAAAAAAAGAGTTTGACTATTTACTAAAAAATAACAAATACAAAGTCATAAAAACATTCCAAACATGTTTATAATGTGGTCTTATGAATTATAAGTGGTCTGATTTAAATGAAGTAACTTTACTGTACTTAAAGCAGACAAAGACCACTTATAAATTATTATTATTATTATTAATAATAATAATAATAATAGTAATAATATTTTTTCTCATATCAGATCATATGAATGTGTACACATTTGCCTTTTTATTGTAATATCAGATTATTTTAATGGTACCCTTTAGACAGCTGTTGATAGTAACTCTGCAACTACATGTCAGCTAGCAGTCATTGTAGTATTAGTAGACCATCTGCTAAATATCTGCTAGCACTTTATTTTGATGGTTCCCCAACAGACATTCTACTGACTATAAGCAACTTTGCAAGTACTTATGCTACCAACCCAAACCTTAACTTAAGTCAAGGTTGCAAGGTTGCTTATAAAGGGGATCATCAAAATAAAATGTAATCTAATATATTAAATAAATAAATAAACAAATAAGAAATTATTACAACTGATCTTAAACTAGCTCACAGCATAATTAATATTAACCTCACTGGAAACACTCCTAACTACTCACAAAATGTAGTAAGATACTGTCTAGATCATAAATAGTGTCAATATATGAGATAATCCATTATAAATTAAGTGGATTTATTATGGTATTAATTGTGTGTTATACATAATCATACTCTAAAAAAGTTATAACTGATAGATGCCTGTCGGTGTGGCATCACACCCACAGAAGCCGCTCCCACAATAGTTGATTAGCGTCTTACCTCAGATCAATCTTACATCAGCTTTAACAGTCCAGTAAGCTCCATTGTTTCGATGCCAGAGCAGGGATATAAATTAGACAAGATTATCTCTGATTGAGCGGTTGAGGTGTTGTGTTGTTGGATGTAATAATCAACATAGTGGTCGTCATTTTACTCACAACATCAGAGCCGCTGAAGATGCAGTGGATTACGTTTGTTTGTGAAGGGAATGCGCCTCCTGATCTACATATATCCGTATATCCAAAGTATATTATAGACTTTTCATTAAGACCCTAAAGAATCATATCAACTTGTGGAAAATGAGCATCTGATGACCCCTTTAAGAATAACCTTATAATGTATTATAAATACAGACATCATAGAAAGTGTTACTGGATTGACAAACAGATGAGGAAAGAAGGGAGAACAATCAGTTGGTGGGCATTGCTCTTATATACTTAAATTTGGAGTTTAGAGTTTGGATTTAGATGTCAGTATCATGAGTATTCTGTTTGGTTCTCTCTCTTCACAACCCCAACAGTGCTTAAGTGTTAAATTGAAAAAATATATTACAGTTAAACCTATTAAAGCAAATGTTTCTTATTTAATTCACCCTCCCTCCCTCTCTCTCTCTCTCTCTCTCTCTCTCAGGAGTTGAAGCCTACAGCATTTCTGTACATACAGCAACTGATGGAAAAAGTAGTCTTTTTTTAATGATGTTGTGTGATGTGTTATTGCAAAAATGAATATATATATATATATACATTCTTGAATCATTCTTGAGTCTTGTGTCTTGCCTCTCTACAAACTTTAAATATCTGGCTTTAATTTAATGACTGCAAATGCTGATTTCATTTTATTCCATCTTTATTATACCTGATAATGAGCTAAATAGTTAAACTTAAGGGGGGTTAATATACAGTATACAGTATATTTCAAGACACTAAGACTTAACCCTTTCACTGGTGAGTTTAACACTTTGAGCGGTACGGTGCCACATATGGGATTCTAATTTCTGTGCCCCTGGAAGTACGGTCCCACATATGGGATTTAGAACGTTCGGTGACGTCACGCAACTGCCAAATTCAAACTGTGTTTTCGCGCGTTGGCTGACGCTGAGCCAGAGAGAGACGCTTGCTGCGCTTGTCATATAATCACAATTGTGCAGTGTTTTCAACGACTTAACGTTTATTTTAGGTTTCGGGAATTTAAATACACATAAATGCTAGTAAAACAATACATTTAGAGTTTGTGAAATACACACGGATGTCTATGGAAGCAGCAATAACAATCCATTCAAGTATAATTTGCCGACGTGTTTGATTTATATCAGATACACATAATGTAAGTAATGATATAATTCACTCCATTCCTTTCCCACTTCACCAGCTACTTACTTGCACGTATTTCGGGAGAAACTGGTGAATTTACGTGCTGTAAATCCGGCTGACAGGACACTCTGAACGCAGCGCGAACAAACATGGCGGCGCCCATCTCACGATATAGATCACGATCCAGATCATTTATAAAGGTTTCAAAACAGCAAAATACACTCACTTACACGTATTCGTGAATCGGAATATCAGATAGTTGAAGACATGGTAAGCAAGTGTGTGAATATTTTGAATAAAAAAGGAAAAACGAAATAAAAGCGATATCTGTCATACAGCGCTATAGTGGCTGCGGTGTCAATCATGACGCGTCGCCATGGAAACAGTAAAGTAAACGTTCTAAAATAACGGTAGTCTTAAAAAAAAACTCACTCTGGGGGTCAGATAGAATCTTTTAAACTCACCACTGAAAGGGTTAAAATATTCTTTCTGACCCCCCAGAGTGAGTTTTTTTTTTTTTTAGGCGACCGTTATTTTAGAACGTTCACTTTGTTTCCATGGCGACGCGTCATGATTGACACTGCAGCCACTATAGCGCTGTATGACAGATATCGCTTTTATTTCTTTTTTCCTTTTTTATTTAAAATATTCACACACTTGCTTACCATGTCTTCAACTATCTGATATTCCGATTCACGAATACGTGTAAGTGAGTGTATTTTGCCGTTTTAAAACCTTTACCTGACACTCATTTATTCAACAGCTGACAGGAGTGACGGGCAAATGAAGCCTCGTGAAGCAAGGCTTCATGTGGCATGCCCTTTAACACAAGCTCTGATGTCTCGGTTCAAATGCCATTTCACTAGTTGACAGTCATTCAAGATTTAGCAATCCAAACTTGTTAATGATGTGGAAACACAAATTCGAAAAGCATATGTTGTCCATAAGAACGTAATGACATCTCTCATAAAGGTGTGCATCTTTACAAAGTAAACAATGGTCCAAAAAACTTATTTACAGTAGCACTTTTTTTTTTTTTTCTCTCCTGAGATTTAATATCTTCAACAACCTGTACAAACAGTACTACAAACTAAACCACTAGGGTCCTAGAAATGCAGTCTTGAAACTGCAGCCTCCACTATATCATCCAATTCGGTAAAAAAAAAAAAAAAAAAAAAAAAAAAAAAAAAAAAAACAGGGTCCTAGAAATGCAGTCCTAGATCTGGGGTCCTAAAACTGCAGCCTCTCCAGTTATGCAGGCACACCCTTCTCAAGGTGCATCTGAATCCGGGATACTCTTACGCTGTTGCCATTGTTTTTTTTTTATGGTTAGCTGTTAGCGCCTAGCGGGTGTGCTCTATTTAATGCTCTATACGCTCTATATTGTGTGCTCTATTTATTATGTGGTTTTGTGCTGATAATCCTATTGGTATATTTTGCATGCTAGTGATAGGAATCTATTCTTTGACGTGATTGGTTACTGAAGTTTGTGATGTAGCAAAAAAGGGCTGTTTCAAAACGCATTTATGGGAAACTATAGTTTTAAGGAGAAAATACTCAGCAATGGCATTGATTAAAGGACTGGCACATGGTTTTTCTAAAAGCATATTAAAAACACCACATAAACAAATAAACAACATAAAAATCTTGATTTTTACTACAGGGGGGACTTTAAGCACAGTAACAAAGTATTTGTACTCAGTTACTTCCCATTTCTGACTGGCTGATATTTCTCGTTAAGCATGTGAAGCTGAACCTGTTTGTAAAAATTAGCTATAGCATTTGAGGGCAGCCTGTAAAGGAACATCCTATTGGTTTTGCTTACTGAATGAGTACAACCTTTCACTAATCTAATATGGACTAAAACACTATTTTGTAGAAAAAGATGACATTGTATTAAGTTGCATCGTAGTATTTTTCAAGGGTAATAGGTGTAATATTCCTTTATGAAGATGTGAGAATAGTTGGTTGCATGAATTCACAAATTTGAAAAAGGATAAAATAGGAATCAGTATGTGCAGAATGGTGTTCATTAAGATCATGAATAATGTGTAAATCAATAATGTTGTTCTGCTGTTTGCATGTGTTACATTATGAATCCAGAAATATTTCTGTACTCACAATCTTTATGATATGTGCAAAAATATTTCCACAGCATTTTTATGTTGTGTGTTTTTGTTTGTCTTATGATTCTATGTTCATTTTCTTCTTCAGGTGCATCTGGTGTTGGTACAGATTATGTGTCAGCTTTTGTGATGGAGGGAGATTCAGTCTTTCTAAACACTGGTTTTAAAACAAACCAACATGTAGAGTTTGTGTGGTATTTTTATCACACTCGCATTGCTCAATTGATTGGACATACCAGTAAGATCTGTACAGATGTTCAGTGTAAAGAAGGTAAAGAGGAATTCAAAGACAGACTGCAGTTGGATAATCAGACTGGATCGTTGACCATCTCAAACTTCAGAACCACAGACTCTGGAGACTATAAATTAGTGATAATCACAAACAACATCACTTCAAAGATCTACAGAATTGCTGTTAATGGTGAGTCATTTAATAAATGTTAGTAAGCAGGTTATATATGTTTTAAGTGCATCATTTATGTTTTTCACTTACATATTTGCATAAATTATATAGATAATTTCTTCAAAACACATTGATTGTTAATTTGGAATGTGTAGATGTATTTGTGGATTAGGCCTTTTGCAGTTGTGCTTTGAAACAATGACAGTTTATCATCATATAATCTCTCATCAGCTTGTCTTAGTTGAGTATTTAATGTAAAATCAGTATGTAAAATCTGTTTTGTAAGTGTAAAACTTGGAAAAATGTTGTTTGACAGATTTAAAGTCAAGAAAGGGCTTGCGCAATTGCATTCATGTTTAAAGTCCTCTCAGGTTATACAGGTGTTTTTTTAATCAGCAGAGATAATCCAGTAGCTGATGTTTTGTGTTTCAGGTGTTCCTGCTGCTCAACGAGATGAAAAGTCTGTAGTAGAGGGAGAATCTGTCATTTTAGATCCTGGTGTGACAAAAAACCCAAATAATTCAGTGGCGTGGTATTTTAATGACACTCTCATCGCTGAAATCACTGGAGATCAGAGTAAGATCTGCACAGATGATCAGTGTTCTGACAAATTCCAAGACCGACTGAAGCTGGATCATCAGACAGGATCTTTGATCATCACAAACACGAGAACCACAGACTCTGGACTCTATAATCTAAAGATCAGTAGTAGCAGCAGCAGCCGCTACCGCCGCCATCGTCGCCACAGCGTCGATTTCACCAGAATGAAGAGCTTCAGCGTTTTTGTTACTGGTGAGCATAATTCTGTTACTTTCACACACAGTACAGTTATTTACAGGTGTGACAACCGTTTTTCATAACCAAACTCACTAGAGTTGGGGTACTCGGACTCGTACTCGGACTCGAGTCGGTCTCGAGTACAATTTTTAGGCGACTCGGACTTTCACGGACTCGGATGCATTTTTACTCGGACTTGACTCGGACTCAAGCCTTTCGGACTCAGAAAATATCCCGAGTCCGTCCGAGTCCAGAGACAGTTGACGGAATGTCACTGACTCGATGCATTATCACGAAAGTCTTGTCCAGTAGGCTACTTGAAAGCCGAAAGCCGAAATTATCCGCCCGCCACCCACCCGCACCTATATTTTTCTCTGATTTAGATAACCGCACCTGATCGTCGTTTACGATTATTCTAATTCTCTCATTTTTAACAGCAGATTGATTCAGCTGATCTGCACATCGCTGCACACTCTTATATAAGCTTAATCGTTCGTGCTTCTTAAGCCAAAGCCACGCTAAAAAGAATAACGTTAACTGACATCTGGACGTGACTCTCCGCAATCTCTGATGAAATCGGTTGGGTGTTTGAACGTCTACTGGATCCTTGGACAAAAGATTACAGGGGTTCACCCAGTTTAAGAACTTTCAGATCATAAAAATCTAATTATTTTCATTTTTAAGGTATTGTTTTCGTTATAATGTACTGATTCAAATTAGTAATCAGTAATAATTGTTAATTTTACTACTCGGCAAATCTGGTGCTGGTGCGGACGGCGCGGGTGCGGGCGCATCAGGCGCAATCATCAAACATATTTCAAAGGAAGCCGGCGCCACATTCCCTACCGTCTTTACTATGTGTTCTGATCGAATATTTGCATTTATTCACATACGATTGAATTAGAAATGGTGGCCTGTCATGATTTTGGCTAATGCAGGACAATACTGAATGATGCGCATCTGAGGGAATTTAGAAGCGGGTATACGCAAAGCCGACGGATTAAAAAATGGGTATCCGCAGGTACTGCACTACACCACGAAATTTTACCCTACTCGATAGCATTAACACAGGTGTAACTCCCTTCAAACTTGGTCTGGAATGACTTTTTTCTGTCACAACTTCTCGAACAGGTGAACACACAGACACACACACAAATGAAATCGTTTGCCTGAAAAAAAAGTATTTAGAACAGGTTCATATTTTAGAAAATGTAGTTAATATTTGCCTCATTATTGATTCATCTCATCCACCCGCGACCCACCCGCGACCCCCGCAAATAATCAGAATGCATTTCTTTTATTACCCGACCCACCCGACCCGCGGATATAACCGCCATCCGCGCATCACTAGTGCGCGCACACTCAAAGCGCGCTCACAGAACGCGGCTCTCAGTCAGTGTGCGAATACAGAGTTCTCTTTCGCTTTAAATAGGTTCTGTTATTGCTACACACATGCTCGTATTGGAGACTATTCATGTAAATGAAGTCGGTTTTGTCTTAAGTAAACCTGAACAGTTGTGAGAAATACTGATGCCTCAAAATATTTGATCTGTGCGTCAGATCTTAAAGCGACAGCAGCGTAAACCTGCAGCCGCCGACCACATCAAACAATAATCAAACAACAAAAGAAAAAGAAAATCACTCACTGTTCTTGACTGAATCACTTATTAACTGTAATAAGAATTATCTTTAATGTATACAGTGAAGATTTTGCAGTGTTTTATTGTAACATTTATTACTTCATGAAATGTCTGTAGTCTATTTCTGTAATAGCCTTTATATAGACCTACATAACAAAAAACTTACAAAAAAACTACAATTATATTTAAAAAAAGATTCTATTTTAAAATAGAATTCTATTATTTTTTTTAAATATAATCTTTTTTTAAATATAATTGTAGTTTTTTTTGTAAGTTTTTTTATGTAGGTCTATATAAAGGCTATTACAGAAATAGACTACAGACATTTCATGAAGTAATAAATGTTACAATAAAACATTTCATTTGTATTTTTGATTAATATATGTATTAATACTTTTGCTTGTAAGTAATACTTGGAGTGTTTACTTGCCTTGAGCTCGAGAATGTTTTACTTACATTAGTTGATTAGTTTTTTCTGTATTGAAATTATTATTTTTTAAACATGGTGGCAGTTTCTAGCTTGAAAGAAAAATAATTTTTCTAACATCTTTGCAGCAACAGTTTTTATGGGTCCAAAACCATCTTGGGTGTGCATGATTTTTTAATAATTAAATGGCCCATCATCAATTATTTCTTCTATAATGTAACTTATTGTAATAAATGGAACTATAAATGCATTCAAAAATAAAACAGGTGTGAGTTTGCTGTGACTTATGGAAAATTATAGGTAGGGCTTTATACACAGTGTGTGCCATTGTAAAGACTAGGTTTATCCCTCACAGCCTCATTTTCATTCAAGAAAAAAAGTCATATACAACCCAAAACACACACAGCCACAATCAGAAATACATTTTCTGCTCTTAAGGTCCCATTCACCAAGATACCTACTCCTTTACCCCCACCCTTGAATTTATACATTTACTACATCGATGAATAAAGTCAAGTCCCGCCCTATAATTTTTACATTCTAAAATCTGTTTCACTCTAAAATATGTCACATTACATAGATCAGCCATAACTTCTGTCACATGACTTTAAGTTTGCTAAGCAGAGCATGGACACTTATGGGATGCTGTGAAATCAAAAATCAAAATGCCAAGATGCACTAGAGGTTTGCTTTTCGTACATTTCAACTGACATTGCATTTTTCTAGTTGTAAAGGTTAAAATCAGGGGTGCCCAAACTCAGTCCTGGTCCTTGGTTTAGCTCCAACTTGCCTCAACACACCTGCCAGGGGGTTTCTAGTTTGCCTAGTAAGAGCTTGATTAGCTGGTTCATGTGTTGTTAACTGGGGCTGGAGCTAAAATCTGTAGGACACCTCCCTCCAGTACTGAGTTTGTGCACCCCTGGATTAAAACAATGTATACTGACAAACAGCAGCGTTTCCTTGGACTCGGACGGACTCGACTCGGACTCGGCCCTTTGGGACTCGGACTTGAGTCCGACTCGGCCCATTTTGGACTCGGACTCGTCTCGGACTCGATTGGTAAAAGACTGGGACTCGACTCGGACTCGGACTCGACTTAGGTGGACTCGAACCCAACACTAAAACTCACACCTGCAAATTTCCAGGACTCACAACTGCATTCTTGGAAAATACGCATTGTGTGAACGGAACAGGACTGGACAATTAGTTTTCCGTCACGTCATACAGTGCCAGAGATAGATGCTCTGCTGTACTTTGCGTTGCGTGTTTTCATGTGTGGTTTCAATTAACTTACAGTGACAGAGAATTGAGCTATGTGTCATCAAAGTTTTATATCCAGTCTCCACCAGAGCCACTCCTGTCAGTTTTATATATTATTATTTATTATAATATAAAAGCTGCTGTTGGTTAATTTGAGGTTTAGGCACAATTGCAAACTTGTATATAATATAATAAAAACAAGCAGCTAAATTTGAGTAGTGCTGGTCTTGGTTTTAACTCATTCTCACCACATTTGTCTTGGTTTTGACTTGGTCTCTGTTTAGGTCATATTGACTACAACACTACTCTAATAATAATTGTCTGTCTTCAGCTGTTCCAGATTCAGGTTTGTCTCCAGCAGCTGTGGGAGGAGCATGTGTTGGTGTTCTGGTCCTTGCTGCTGCAGTTGCCGGTGCAGTTGTTATTGCAAAAAGGAAAGGTGAGAATTAAACAGCTGATTTAACAAGGCACAAATATACTATAGTGTAAAGAGAATTAAATAATAAATAATAAAGTGTGAAAAGAATTGTTAAAATATGTGAAAATATTTATTTTAATTCTAATGAAACAAAGTAGTGTATGTTTAAGCAAGTTTGTTTTTATTTTATTTTTTCAAACAGGCATTTGTACGCGGCAGAGTCGTCAGGTGAGATACTGTGAACACTGAATCTGTCTTTCTGCAAAAACACTGAATTTACAATAGATTGACATCTGTGCAATCTGATGTGATTTCAGAAATAGCTACTAATAATTATAATAGAATAAAAAACAGTGTTACGAATACTGTTTGATATTATTATATCATTAGTTGTTTATATTAATTATACAATTATTTAAGGTAGGGTACTATTAAAAGAGTGTAACACAAATTTACACTGAATAGTTTTTATTTCTTATCATTACAGAAGCACAACTGAACAGTGTCAAACAATATAGCACACACACACACACATACACACATTATTAACCAGATGAATTAAACATTAAAAAAAAATATTGTTACTACTTACAAAGTAGCGTTCTCTGGTCTCTCGTTTTCTTGTGTTTGTGTAACTGAAGCATTAATCCTGTTAATTTTCTGTAAATATCTGTCTTCTTCCAGGAGAATGATGTGCTCTAATCAAGAACACAACCAATGGGACGTCGTCTAATCTGACTGAGGCTGCCAAAGATACTTCACTTTCTACATAACTGCTATGTTCATTTGAGAGGCCAAGTATAAATATTTATAGTTTACCATTGTTTACTGTAAGATTTGTATTTACAAATGTGAAGGAAAGGATGTGACGTGTGGCCAAGTATGGTGACCCATACTAGGAATTTGTTTTATACACACACACACACCCCCAATGGAGTGGGCAGCCATATTGCTGTGGTGCACGGGGAGCAGTTGGGGGTTCGATGCCTTGCTAAATGGTCTCACATTATGTGTGGTATTAATGGTTGAAAGAGAGCACTGATCATTCACTCCCCCCCCACCTACACTCCCTGTCGGAACTGCAATTTGAACCCGCAACCTTCGGGTTAAAAGTCAGACTTTCTAACCATTAGACCATGACTGTGTTAATTTGACACTCAAATATAGGCCAGCTGTGATGTAGCAAACTGTTTGCTCATGATTAAAATCTAAGAAGTTCTATAAAGTG